>NC_079312.1:101770486-102050486 GCF_029931775.1 Euleptes europaea | reverse complement strand
TTTACTAGGCAGACTTGTGTTTACGGGGTGGTGTGCCAGTGCCTTCCCCAGTCATTTTCCCTTTACCCCCAGCAAGCTGGGTACTCAGTTCACCAACCTCGGAAGGACGGAAGGCTGAGTTAACCTCGAGCCGGCTACCTGAAACTGACTTCTGTCAGGATTGAACTCAGGTCGTGAGCAGAGCTTTTGACTGCAGTACTGCAGTTTACCACTCTGTGCCACCGGGCCCGTGTGATTGTGGATTACAACTGGATTATTTCTTGAGCTGGTTCCATCTGCTTAGCCAGGATTGAGACCAAGCATGCTAAACCAGAAAGCATAACGTGTGTCTGCAGGACGTGACTTTGCCAGAGTGGGGAGAGGTTCTGAATCCTTTCAAACCCCTCTCTTGAATCTCCCTGGAAATTCTTTTCTGGGACTGCCAGGGAGAATCCATTCTCAGTGGCATGACTAATGAAAATAAATAGAAGAGAGGCAAGCTGTTACATAATATATGCCAAGGTAAGGTTTATCTGCACTTATGAAGCATCTTTCCAGCACTGCAGTCAAATCACCAGGATTTTCAGAAGCAGAATTGTAGAGCATTATCTGATTCTCTCAGAACATTTAATTATATTTATTATAAAGCATCACAGACTGCCGACTGAGAACTAAACAGGATTGAGCTTGCCTTGGTGCATATTCTCAGAGCAAATAGATTTTCAACAGTGTTCATTTACCCAACCCGCCAAACACTTATGACAGTCTGACTGCAGGAGATTTACAAACCTGATAGTTACTGATGCTTAAATGGGAGCTGCAGAGCTCTTTTGGAACACCCCCACCCCTTTCCCTGGGTTTCCAGATAGGAAACATTTGCCAATCTGGCCCTTAGTAATTCTCATCATTTGGGTGACATTGTTGTGTGATGTCTTGTCATGGGAGATGCTGGGTCTGTTTCTTGGTGGTTGGACACGGAGAGAGCCTACTGCCCCTGGTTGCCTGCTTCTCCCAGTTAAGCTCCCTCAAAGCTGAGCAAATCACAATCCTTGTGTATGCTCACTTCTACAAAGAAGAAAACCAGGTGTTATGAGACTTGACTGTAAGGCTGAAATACTTGTGCCTCAGATTGTCCTACCTTATAGTCCAGTGTCATAACAGCTGGTTTTCTTCTAGGTAAGGTAAAGGTCCCCTGTGCAAGCACCAGGTCATTCCTGACCCATGGGGTGATGTCACATCTCGACGTTTACTAGGCAGACTTTGTTTATGGAGTGGTTTGCCAGTGCCTTCCCCAGCCATCTTCCCTTTACCCCCAGCAAGCTGGGTACTCATTTGACTGACCTCGGAAGGATGGAAGGCTGAGTCAACCTTGAGCCGGCTACCTGAAACCAACATCCATTGGGATCGAACTCAGGTCGTGAGCAGAGCTTGGACTGCAGTACTGCAGCTTACCACTCTGCACCACTACCTCACATTAAAAATGGGAAGGGGAAGGGACCTGTGGTAGGATTGTCAGGTCCCTCTTCACCACCGGCGGGAGGGTTTTGAGGCAGAGACTGAGGAGGGCGGGGTTTGTGGAGGGGAGGAACTTCAATACCATAGAGTCCAATTGCCAAAGTGGCCATTTTCTCCAGGTGAACTGATCTCTATTGGCTGGAGATCAGTTGTAATAGCAGGAGATCTCCAGCTAGTACCTGGAGGTTGGCAGCCGTAACCTGTGGTAATGGAAGCATCACAAAGCACCAGACCTGTGTGTGTGTGTGTGTAAAGTGCCTTCAAGTCACAGCTGACTTATGGCGACCCCTTTTGGGGTTTTCATGGCAAGAGACTAACAGAGGTGGTTTGCCAGTGCCTTCCTCTGCACAGCAACCCTGGTTTTCCTTGGTGGGCTCCCATCCAAATACTAACCAGGGCTGACCCTGCTTAGCTTCTGAGATCTGACGAGATCAGGCTAGCCTGGGCCATCCAGGTCAGGGGACCAGACCTGTACCGGATAGTGATTATGGAGCAGGAATCTGACAGGATGAGAGGGGGTAGTTGGGTGACTTTGTCCTCCATTGGACAGAGCAGGGTTGTCATCTCTCTCAGAAGAAATCCCATGGGGCTGCTCAGTGGCATATTTTAATATCGTTTAATTTCCTGCAAATTAAAACAAATCTTATTTAGGAAAGTGGTCAGGGGGGCAAAAATAAAAATAAAACGGGCCAGTTTAAAATCGGCGGGGTGTCTGCCTCGGGATAGAGCTCAATGCCTCCTGCAGTACAACAGATGTTCTTAGACGGTTACAGCGTATCAGAGTCAAAGACTGAGACCAATTGAGGCTTTTGGCAGAGTAATTACATTCTTTGCCAGTTTCCTGAAGCTTAACATTTGTGCTTTAATCCAGGGACTTAATGGTCTTAATTTCTTGTTTGAAAGATTGTACGCCTTTGCTGTGCGCTCTCACTGTCCACCACCCCACCTATTTTAAGTAGTTGAGGGAAACAACGTGGACAGCTGTTGCAATCATACTCTGCTTGTGGGTGTCCACGGCATCTGGACGGCCACTGTTACACACAAAATGTTGAACTTGATGGACCATCTGATCCAGCAAAACAGTTCTGAGATTCTTTATGTCCTTTATATAGGGTTGCCAACCTCCAGGTAGTAGCAGGAGATCTCCTGCTATTACAACTGATCTCCAGCCAATAGAGATCAGTTCCCCTGGAGAAAATGGCCGCTTTTGCAATTGGACTCTATGGCATTGAAGTCCCTCCCCACCCCAAACCCCGACCTCCTTAGGCTCCACACTAAAAACCTCCCGCCGGTGGTGAAGGGGGACCTGGCAACCCTACCTTTTAGCATCTGACACTGAATCATACCAAGCAGGATGTACTCCTGAGAGGATTGTTTCTCTTGCAGTGGATTGATCGACAAATTTTGCTTTCATACAACTGTTGCTATATGAAGAGGAAGGAACTGTTTTTCCCATGAACTGCTAGATCACTGAGCTTTTCATCTTCTGCTGCTGTTAACCATCACACACTTATTTCAAACCGGTGTTTTCTAAGTAAGTTGGCTGAGACACTGTGAGTTCTCTTTGGAACTCCCAATACTTTTCAACAGCATATAAGTAGGGTTGCCATCCTCCAGCTACTGGCTGGAGATCACCACCTGGAGGTTGGCAACTCTATTAATTGTAAGCATCAAATATATGTGTTGGATTCTAGAGTGGTTTAGTGGTTAAGAGCGCTGGACTCTAATCTGGAGAACTGGGTTCAGATCCCCACTCCCCCACATGAAGCCAGCTGGGTGACCTTGGCCTAGTCACAGTTCTCTCTGAACTCTCTCAGCCCCAACTATCTCACAAGGTCTCTGTTGTGGGGAGAGAAAGGGAAGGCAATTGTAAACCGGTTTGAGACTCCTTAAAAGTAGAGAAAATTGGGGTCTAAAAACAAACCTCCTCCTCCTCCTTATGAATCTCTTTCTTAAATAACCAGGAACCTCTTTAAAGTTCCCCTTACTCCATTAATTACTCTACTACAGAGTTGTGGTAGTTAAAGGATCTCCCCCCACCCCCCAGGATCACTTAAGGATGATGATGGTACAAATATTTATGCTAAGCCAGGGGGATCTTCAAGTGCATGAAATCTGGTGTGTGTGTGTGTGGGGGGGGAGAATGTCAAAGTGTTCCTGCTCTAAAACCAAGCTCTTATTCTTTAAATGGGCACCATAACACATACAAACATCCCCTTAATTTTTTTTAAAAAAAATTCTAGGTGGAGTGAACCAGTGTTCCAGATGTGGGGATATACCCATTGCTTGCAACTCAGCCACAGCCACGGCCTGAGGCCCTGAGCGGAACCTGTTTCAATTAATAAAATTCAAGGACAAAGTCAAAATTCACAACATGGACAACACTCAAGATGTCCCCTCCTCACCCGCCTGCTGCATAGATAGGGTTGCCAACCTCCAGGTACTTGGATTGCAATATTATCGTTATTCAACGATAAGCAATCACTATGGCTATGATTTCTTCAATTGCATAAAACAAACCAATGATACCAGTATAAATTATATCATTTATACTGATATCATTGGTTTGTTTTATGCAATTGAAGAAATCATAGCCATAGTGATTGCTTATCGTTGAATAACCTCCAGGTACTAGCAGAAGATCTCCTGCTATTACAACTGATCTCCAGCTGATAGAGATCAGCTCCCCTGGAGAAAATGGCCGCTTTGGCAATTGGACTCTATGGCATTGAAGTCTCTCCCTCCTCAAACCCCGCCCTCAAACTCCACCCCCAAAACCTCCCACCATTGGTGAAGAGGGACCTGGCAACCCTATGCATAGAGGGGAGTTGGGAAGAGCTTGGGGAAAACTTGATTTCCCCCTTGAAGTCTGGCTGTAGTTACTGGCAAAGAGGCTTCAGAAAAAAATTAATTCCTGTCACTTGACTGTCATGGTTCATCTTGGTCTGTTTTCTGGCTTGGGTCATTTCATAGTCTGGACAGCGGGGACTAATGTGATTGAAGTATTTGGGGACAGCTGCTGCTGCCTCAGTGCAATGGACTGGACCAGACAGCCTTCAGGTACCTTCCGGCCCAATGCACCTGTATTAATGTATCCTGTGCGAGAAGAACCAGTGTACCATGTGTGAGAGCAGCTGCTTTGATAGTTTTATTTCATGACCCATGATGGCATATCCGTAGCGAGGCGCAGTTCATTACTTCGGCTTTCTCCCAAGGAAAACACACAGCCTGATTTCTAAAAAGGCCCTTTACACTACACAAGCACTGCCTTTGATTTGATTTCAGGTGAAAAGTTCATTGGTTTTGGGTTGGAGGAATTATTTCTGTGTTTATTCGTAAACAAGTTTCCGTCGTTCCTGGGATCTTGCTATACAGGCCTCGCTTCTGGGGGATGTGGTGTTAAATGTCAGAGCTGCATGCAAAAACTGAAAAGGTGGAAAAGGGATCTGAGGACAAAACCCCCGAATCTTGGAAAATTAAGCTCAGGCACTTACTGGCTTGGTTGATCAGTCTGTTGAAGTGGGACTGAAAAGACAATCCATGCTTTGATACTTCTGTGTGTTTCCTCAAGAGTGGCTATTGCAATCAAAATGAAGGTGGGCTAAGAAGTCATGGACCAGCCAAGTCAAACTAGGCTTGCCAAATCCAGCTTGGGGAATTTCTGCAGATTTGAGAGTGGAGTTTGGGGACAGGAGGAAGCAGGGATCATAGAATCATAGAGTTGGAACGGACCACCAGGGTGATCTAGTCCAACCTCTTGCACAATGCAGGAAATTCACAACTACCTCCACCCCTCACATCCCCAGTGACCAGAAGATGGCCAAGATGCCCTCCCTCTCATCTGCCTAAAGTCACAGAATC
Organism: Euleptes europaea; assembly: GCF_029931775.1. Classification (NCBI taxonomy): domain Eukaryota; kingdom Metazoa; phylum Chordata; class Lepidosauria; order Squamata; family Sphaerodactylidae; genus Euleptes; species Euleptes europaea. Next base: position 102,045,131 of record NC_079312.1, on the reverse strand, counting down.
AGCATTGCTGACAGATGGTCATTTAACCTCTTCTTAAAAACCTCCAGGGAAGGAGAGCTTACAATCTCCTGAGGAAGCCTGTTCCACTGAGGAACGGCTCTGTTAGAAAATTCTTCCTAATGTGTAGACGGAAACGCTTTGTGATGGCAGAGTTTGCCCTCCAAAGCGGCCATTACCTCCAGATAGGGTTGCCAACCTCCAGGTGTGGCCTGGAGTTCTCCTAGAATTACAGCTGATCTCCAGACTACATTGATCAGTTCCCCTAAAGAAAATGGTAGCTTTGAAGGCTGGATTCTATTCCATCACATTGCCGCTGAGATCCCACCTCTCCCCAAACTCTGCCCGCCCCAGGCGCTACCTCCAAAGCTCTAGGACAGTGATGGCGAACCTTTTAGAGACCGAGTGCCCAAACTGCAACCCCAAACCCACTTATTTATTGCAAAGTGCCAACATGGCAATTTAACCTGAATACTGAGGTTTTAGCTTAGAAAAAACAACTTCCCTGGACGACCTGGTGGGCAGCGGGGAGTCCAGGGAAGGGGGCAGGGCCTTTGAACTGCTCCACGCTGCCTGCAAAAACTGCATTAGAACAAAAACTGCATTAGACCTAATATAGATGGGAACCAGACATCCATAGTGGTACCTTCACATTCAGAGGCAGTCTACCAGTTGTGGGAGGGCTGTATTCTCCATTCTTGAGGAAGTCCTGGAGAGACCTAGCAGGCATTTGCTGGAATCAGGAAAGTTTTCAGGGAGGGACGGAGGGAGGAAAAGGAAAGGAAGAAAGGAAGGAAGAGCTTTCTGGCCAGGGAAGGAAGGGGGCTTCTGGGCTGGTGAGTAGGGCGGCAGCCACCTCGTGCGCCAAGGAAAGGGGTTTTTGGTGGGGAAGGGGGCTTCTGGGCCAGCATGAGAGGCAGCTGCAGCCTCTCAAGCTGAGGAAAGGGGCTTCTGGCGGTGGGGGGGGGGGAGAATGAGGCTTCTGGGCCGGCGCGCTGCCACCTTGCGCGCCCAGGAAAGGGGTTTTGAAGGGAGAGGGGAAAGGGGGCTGCAGGGCAGCTGCCTTGCGACCCAGGAAAAGGGTTTTTGCCCATGGAAGGCACCGAGGGAGAAAGGGAAGAGGGCTGGAGGGCCGGCTCGCGAGGCGGCAGCCGCCTCGTGCGCCCTGCAAAGGGTTTTTTGGCCGGGAAGGGGGGAGGGAGAGGGAGAAGGGGGCTGGAGGACGACAGCCGCCTCGTGCGCCCTGCAAAGGGGTTTTGGCTGGGGAGGGAGAGGGAGAAGGGGGCTGGAGGACGACAGCCGCCTCGTGTGCCCTGCAAAGGGGTTTTGGCTGGGGAGGGAGAGGGAGAAGGGGGCTGGAGGACGACAGCCGCCTCGTGCGCCCTGCAAAGGGTTTTTTGGCCGGGGAGGAGGGAAGGGGGAAAGAGAGGGAGAAGGGGGCTGGAGGGCGGCAGCCGCCTCGTGCGCCCTGCAAAGGGTTTTTTGGCCGGGGAGGAGGGAAGGGGGAAAGAGAGGGAGAAGGGGGCTGGAGGGCGGCAGCCGCCTCGTGCGCCCTGCAAAGGGGTTTTTGGCCAGGGAGGGGGGGAGGGAGAGAAGGGGGCTGGAAGACAGCCGCCGCCTCGTGCGCCCTGCAAAAGGGTTTTTGGCTGGGGGAGGGAGAGGGAGGCCGGAAGACGGCAGCCACCTCGTGTGCCCTGCAAAGGGGTTTTTGGCCAGGGAGGGGGAGAGGGAGAAGGGGGCTGGAGGGCGGCAGCCGCCTCTGCGCTCTGCAAAGCGGTTTTTGGCTGGGGAGGAGGGGAGAGAAAGGGAGAAGGGGGCTGGAGGGGGACAGCTGCCTCGTGCGCCCGCAAACGGTTTTTTGGCCGGGGGAGGGAGAGGGAGAAGGGGGCTGGAGGGCGGCAGCCGCCTCTGCGCTCTGCAAAAGGGTTTTCGGCCGGGGAGGGGGGGGGAGAGGGGAAAGGCTGGGCGGCGGAGAGTCCAGGGAAGGGGGCGGGGCCTTTGAACTGAGCAGTTCAAAGCTGGCGGCTGGGAGGGCAGGGCCCCCGCCACCCAGCTGAGCCGTACGTGCCAGCAGAGAGGGCGACGCGTGCCGGAAATGGCACGCGTGCCATAGGTTCGCCAACACGGCTCTAGGAATTCCCCAAGCTGGAACTGGCAACCCTCCCTCCAGGGAAACTGACCTCTCCAATATGGAGAGCAGTTGTTATTCTGGGAGAACTCCAGGCCAAGCCTTGAGGTTGGTACACCTAGAACAAACACATTTATACACGAAACAGCCAAAATTCATTTAATTTGAGGATCTGCCTTTGTTGCAGATCTGAATCCCTTTGCCTTTCTCCAAAATGTGGCATGTTTTACTTAGGAAACAAGGCTGAATTCAAACATACCTTTATGGTGCAAGAGCTCCTGTACTGTTCTGTAGTCCACACAGCTGCCTTGCAAATAGGTATCCTGCAAATAGGTTAGGGTTGCCAGCTTTTGGCTGGAAAACACCTGGAGATTTGGGGTGTGGAGTCTGGGAAGGGAAGGGTTTGAGGAGGGGAGGGACCTGAGCAGGGGGTAACGCCATACAGTCCACCCTCCAAAGCAGCCATTTCCTCCAGAGGAACTGATCTCGATTGTCTGGAGATCAATTGTAATAGTGGGAGATCTCAAGGTACCACCTGGAGGTTGGCAACCCTGAGGTAGGAGAATAGTTGCTTTCCCGTGCTACTGTAATTTCACCTTGGGGTACAGTTAGTGTTGATATGGGCAGAAGGAAAAGGGAGTTGATGTAAAATGAAGAAGTACCTGCTACCTGGATAGTAAGGACCGTCACTGCTGGCTTCTTGGTCAGGAGTCCACAACATGTAGCCCGCGAGTGCAAACTCACCCACAGACACCTTTTCTTGTGCCTGTCAACACACCCCAGAGGGACTGGCAAGATACCATGCCACAACTTCCCCCACATCTGGTGTGCTCAGCCCCGCCATGTCCACTCCATGAGCCCCAGCTTGGATTCCTTGGTTGAAGCTCCATCACAACCTCAGGTTGAAGGAGGAGGGAGGAGCCAGGAAGCAGGTCTGCACTTCCACATGCACCAGGACAGAGGGGAGGCAACAGGTAGCGAGTCCCCTTTGCCGAGTTCATCATTCCAACCTAACACGGCAGCCACGGGAGACCAGGAAAGGAGCCATGCAGTGTGTATGTGTGTGTGTGTGTGTGGGGGGGCTGCAAGCAGCAGCTGTTGTTGAAGAGGAGCTCAGGCTCTCACAGCATGGCGGCTGATCCTGTCTTGGCCGCTTCTTCACCAGCCCACAAGTGATGAATGCACTGTCCTCCTAGCAGCCACAAGGCCCTGGTTCAGCTCCTTGCTGGGAATGTGGCAAATTTAATGGGCATTTATGTTAGCACATGGAAGAGAGCGTCCCTCTGTCCTGCTGACTTGGCTCCAGTAACCTCTTTGATCTGCTACAGCTTTTATGGCTCTCTTTTTGTGTGCCTTTGTTATTCCTGGAGTTGATGACATTCATACATTCCCCTTTTCCTCCAAATACTAATTTAATATGGGATCTTTTCTTTCACCTCACAAATTCTTTCTGCTGGGAGAAGGGAGGAAAGCCCTTCTCCTCCCCTCTCCCACAAGAATAAAGGGAAGATTCTTGCAAGATTTCAAAGTATGATTGAAGAAATCAAGCAGTTTTTAGAGTCTAAAGATCAGCATGTTGATCAGCTATATGATAAGGTTTGGCTGTTGGACTTGGCTTTTTGAGAGCTTTCATGGTTGCGTCCACCACCCCGTGTGTCACAATCCCAAAAGTGCCCACAGGCACAAAAAGGTTGAGGACCCTTGATCTAGGTCACTGATAGCCAGTGGCCCATTCTCAAGATATCTGAGTGGCGCACTAAGGAAATACAATTGCTGGATCGTCCTTCCTTTGCTGAACAGCTGAACTATACTATCAGCTCTGACAGTGTCAGTTACTTCCATATCTACAGGTGGAGAAGAGAAAGGAGGGAAAGCTGGACTTACTCCAGGAAGACCCCACTTCCTCCTGACAGGCAGTGACATTTTAAGAGTGGGCCATTAGGTCAGTCAGATTAGTCAGATCTTTACTCCTGCTGTTGGAAAAACTATATTAAGATGGTCAACTAATAGTGCTGTGTTTCTGGAGACTGTTCAAAGATAAACAAGTACTTCCTGTTTTGGAAATCATCAAGAAAAAGCTACACCCCCAAGCCTTAAAAGGGCAGAAGTTTGGGGCTTTCAAGAAGATATAGTAGGCTGGAATTATTTCAAAATAAGCTCTTTAGAAGTACTCTGGGAACCCCACAGAGTACTCCCAAGTGCTTTTTTTGAGAGCAGAAACCAGTCTTATAGCTATATGTGATAAGTTAAATGCTTACCTTTTAAATTATTGGGTAAAGCTTATTTCCGTGCTGGAAAGCAGACTTACTCAATTGTGCTTTAAGCAACCACTGCTGCTGCCTTTCACATAGTAAACAAAGTTTGCTTCAAATGCAGGAACGCCAAGAATTTCCTCATTTTTCCTCACTTTGAAGACTGATCTGGCTAAATCGGAGATTAGATCAAGAATTTATGAAAACTCCACCTAGCATGACATGGCCCTAGTGGGTAACAATGCAATTGTCCCATTGCAAGCTATATGCTGACATGCAGATTATCTTGTTTAACTCAGTTATTACCCTCTGAGAAAAGCTCTTAAGGTTTAACTTGATGGCAGTTGTCATTTTGGAAGGCAGATATATTATTATTTATTTTTATTCATTCAGAAAATTTATGTCACTTTTACGGAGTCCTGCTTGAGGCAGCTTGCAAAGTTAAAGGCATGTACAATGAAATAATTAAAAGCAACCACCATAAAATTATCAATACTAAAACATATAAAAAGCATTGAGCAGCCTAAAATGATATCCATAAAACGGTCCTCAGATTAGAACTGAGCCATAAAAACAGCTATAAAAAGATGGAATACTTCACCTAAAAGCCTGAGGAAAGAGAAATGTTCTGGCTTGGCACCTATAGGAGAGTAGAATTGGCACTTAGCACTTGGGCATAAGATCTTAACAAATGGGCTGAAGCCTGGAGAGTGTGTAAGGAAGTGGTCCTTCACATACCCAGGCCTCAAGCCTTTCAGGCCTTAAAAGTAACAAACAACCGTGTTGAGTTGTGTCTGGAAACTGATGGATAGCCAGATCATTCAACATGGGTGTGATGTGATCTGTATCCAGCCCTCAACAATAACCTGACTGCTGCATTTTGGACCAACTGAAGTTTTCAAACAGGTTTCAAAGGCAGACTCAAGTAAAGCACATTATTGTAATCTTACTTTTTTGATAGGGCTGCCATCCTTCAGGTGGTGGCTGGAGATCTCCTGCTATTACAGCTGATTTCTAGGCAACAGAGATCAGTTCCCTTGGAGAAAATGGCCACTTTGGCAATTGGACTCTATGGCATTGAAGTCCCTCCCCTCTCCAAAACCTCCCCTCCTCAGGCTCCACCCCCAAAATTTCCAGGTATTTTCCAACCTGGATCTGGCAACCCTATTTGTTGATCAGACAATGGATCATCATGGCTGGACCTGCTTTCTGAGGAATGGCCATTGCTGGCATATTAGCCAAAGCTGATAAAACGTGCTACAGAGACCTGAGTCTCCATGTGCCTCTGTGGTAAAGAGACACTGAAGATTTCATTCACTCTTTCTGAAAAATGTCATATTGATACATCAGCTAGGAATAGGTTTCTCCCGCAGATGTTGTTAGGCAAAGAAACGGTCTGACCTTCAAAAGCTTAACATGTTATTGGCTAGTAAGCTTCAGAAAATAGCAATTCAGTTGACAGCACATGCTTGAGCATTTTAAAGATTCTGTGTGGCTTTTGTTAAATTCCACCTTGTTGGCTCTTTTCATGATTCTTTTAATGAAAATAAGCCAATTGCTCATTTCCCCTGGTCCCCCCCCTTTGTTATAGCCAATGGCTGATGGAAATCAACTAGTTTGGTTAGCTTAGTCCTGGGCGGTAGATATTAGAGCACCAAACACTGAATCTTGAGTCCCTTATGCACGAGAATTTTGCATTTGCAGCAGGTGTTTATTTTAAAACAAATCCATGAATAGAAGGTATCACCTTAGGAAGGTTTCATTTTTTTTTACTATAAAGGGGGGGGGAAGGGCTCCATAAAGGAACTGAATCTGAAATCTTGAGAGAGATAATGTACCAGAAACCAGGTATCGATTCACATGCTCCATTTGTGGCCATGCAGGATTTCAATTTTGCTGGATATTGCGTTTGTAATTTGCATCCCTGTTGTATCTTAAAGGGCCTTTGCAACCTTGAGGTTTTTAATGCAAAATCCCACATGAAATGAGAGTGGCAATGTGCCATAGATGAAATATGATGGGAAGTTATGAGATGTCACTTGTGAAAGGTCAGCAGCTGGATGATGTGCCCCTGGACGGTAATCCCATTAATTGAATCACCTACTTAGATTAGTGATTTGAAAGGCAAGTCAGTTTCCATTTTTCTCAACACACGCGCTTTCCTTTTTCTGATGGTCCAGTCAGTACCATCACTCTGTACTCTAAGCATTAATTGGGAATGTTGAAAATGAAGGCTCTTCTTTCTGTCATGGTTTAATTGCTGGAAAAACAACAGGGGGGGGGGTTCCAGTGATGAACAGATGGATGTCACAGACAGTAGCGGAACTTCTTCACCTTCGCCTCCTCCAACCACCTCTGACCCCCGGAGAGTTCTTTTCTGCGGTTGTGGGACCCAAGGAGGAATAGCAAGATGGGTCAGTTGGCTGCAGTGAGAAGGGGGAGGAGGTGAACTTTCCCAGTTTGCCTGTTCTGTCAGCAGAGTTATGTTGGCAGAAGAGACAGGAAGGGCGATGGGCCTCCCTTACACATTCTCACTGCAGTTTCCTTACCCATGACCATTACTCCATGTGGGCCCAGAACCCTGGAATTCAGCTCTCTCAGAAATGGCTGATGGGGGTAAAGAAAGCAGGGAAGGTCTGCAGTCTTTGGGTGAAAACGCATGGTCGCTTTAGCCTCCTTTATTCCCTGTTTCAGCCAGGATTCAGCCAGGATCGAATGCATGTTCGGCGAAATGCATGTGTTCGATTCTGGCTGAATCTTGGCTGAAACAGGGAATAAAGGAGGCTAAAGCAACCATGCGTTTTTGCCTTTTGTGTGAGCGGATTGCTGGATCCAATTGAGTAGTTGCTTTTCCACAAAGCAACACCAGTCCCTAACTGGATAATGAGCACAAATCAGACAGCGTTCATATTTCTATTTTTCACTTACATGTATTACACAGAGACAGAATACTTTTCTGAAGGGTTCAGCTGTAAAAGCAGCACAAAGCCTCCCTTTGTAATTTTACCCAGTTTACCTCTTATCCTCTTTATAATTACCACTGGCATCAATTTGTGTAACAGAAGTCAGATTTAAGGCATGACAAAAATGAAGGTGCTATAGCTTCTTAGAAATCTGGCCATCATACCTGTGTACTTCACAGTTAAACTCTGGCTTGCAAAAGTCTTCAAAAGCTATTCTATCAGGACTACAAGACACAATGAAACTCTTGAGGATTCTGCCATTTTGCTCAATGTTTGCTGTGCATCACAAGAATTACTTTTTAGACTAAAGATGAATAGCAGGACCTTTGTCTGGATGGCCAATCAGATGAGACTATTCAGTAAGATTTCAGTGTCTGATCATGCAGTTTTAGCTGTGTGACTTCGCTATGGCAGAGTGTTGGACATCAGTGATTTCCTGTGATGTCAGAAAGTAGCATGGAAAGTCTGTGTGTATGGCGCTAAACCAGTTGGTTGAAAACTGATACAAATCTAGATTGGTTTGGGGGCAGCAATGCTTTCTAGGCTCATCATACCATAAAGAGATTGCTGCTGCTTTTTCTTTGGTCCTCAAGTAGAGACGCCAACAATCCATGGAAGTGGAACATATTAACCCAAATCTTGGTTTTGCTATGAGCATTCATTCTCAGGCACAAAATCAAGGTAGAGGTGTTTCCTTATCACAACAGGAATTACTTTAGTGGGCTTGGCTAGAAGGGAAGGATCTATGCAGACACCGCATATCCTCTAGCTTATTTGCTAGAGTTAATGAAAGCTGCAAGATCCTGTTCTTGGGTTCCACAAGGTTGCTTCATGGAATGTCTTCCTGCCTTCAGCACAGAGGAATGAATTCCTTGGCATTGACCAATTAAATCATACATTGTGCTTGCACATGCCCCTTGCTCCTCCTTGCGGGCATTATTTAATGGTTTTTAACCCCAGTTTAGACTCCCTACTTGTATGGAGAAAATACACTGAGGCACCTATATTAGGATGTCCTGGTGAATTGGAGCTTGATCAAGCCAAGACGTTTTGCACCAAGCTTGGTACATGAAGAGAAGTGGAAGAAAGGAAAGGTGCATGAGAACAGAGTGACAAACTGTATTTGTACACAACTGGAGTCTGTTTGAATCTTCTCCTGATGTCTGAATACAGCTTAAATATCTGCACCCCTGTATGATCTTTACAAAACTTGATCCTATTGCAGTGCATGTAATTTTATGTAATATGCAATAATGTATCACAGGAAAGCAAAATTCAGTTATTCATAGAATCATAGAATCATAGAGTTGGAAGAGACCACCAGGGTCATCTAGTCCAACCCCCTGCACAATGAAGGAAATTCACACACACCCAGTGACCCCTACTCCATGCCCAGAAGATGGCCAAGATGCCCCCCCTCTCTTAATCTGCCTAAGGTCATAGAATCAGCATTGCTGACAGATGGCCATCTAGCCTCTGATTAAAAACCTCCAGGGAAGGAGCACTTACCACCTCCCAAGGAAGTCTGTTCCACTGAGGAACTGCTCTGTTAGAAAATTCTTCCTAATGTCTAGAAAGAAACTCTATTGATTTAATTTCAACCCGTTGGTTCTGGTCCGATCTTCTGGGGCAACAGAAAACAACTCGGCACCTTCCTCTATATGACAGCCCTTCAAGTACTTGAAGATGATTATCATATCCCCTCTCAGTTTTCTCCTCTTCAGGCTAAACATACCCAGCTCCTTCAACCTTTCCTCATAGGACTTGGTCTCCAGAACCCTCACCATCATTGTTGCCTTCCTCAGGACATGTTCAAGCTTCATATATGCTAAACTAATTATTCTAGACTCTTACATGCTTGAATGATAGGGAGGAATATCCCAAGCTCCTCCCCACAATATATCTGCCAAAGAGAAAGTTGTTAATATTGAGACTTTTAAAGCACCCAAAGTATTTTAAGAGGTCTGTAGTGCTTGCAAAGTGGGTTGCTATTCTCCTTTGTTTGTTGAAGGCCTGATAGGAGTTGATAATGAAATATGTCACATGGCCGTGGCTTGGCACCACCAACATTTTTCAGACATCGAATCCATTAGGGCTCTAACAGCCACTCGAAATGATATTACTTGGCGGAGACTGACCAGTCTAATTGAGCCACTACTTACTGAGCAAGCAATTTAATTATTTGACGAATAGCTTGGGAACATGGTATGCTCGTATGCTCTGTGCTTTTGCTACACTAGCGAGATGGGGGAATGGGGAATTAGCACCATGGATCTTTCCTTAGGAGGTGGCCTCCTACTTAGTCTTAATTACACGACATGCAGAAGTATAAGCACAGTGCCCAAAGGGAGGGGGGTCGTCTGATATATTCCTAAATTCCAAGCAAGCAAAGAAACCAGAGGGGACCTGTTTTAACATACAAAAAAAAAAAAAAAAACATGTCAGAGAATAAGAGCATTTAGTTTGCATAGTGAGTGCTACCTGAGCAAATATCTTAAAAATGGGCTTCACTATAAGCCTGTAGTGAGCCACTGATGGCCATCTTCTAAGCTTCCTAGGATTGGTTATTGGTGTCAAGGGTTTTCTAAATGGGGATGAGTTTCCCTAGGAGAATATGGAACGTTGCTATAAAAGGAATTCCTCTATGATCTATCCTGTGCCTATCTACCAGCCTGGCTTCAGTGGTGGGAATTATCAGTCATACACCAGGGCTGGGGTTGCCAACCTCCAGGTACTAGCTGGAGATCTCCTGCTATTACAACAGATCTACAGCTAACAGAGATCCATTCATCTGGAGAAAATGGCCACTTTGGCGATTGGAGTCTATGGCATTGAAGTCCCTCCACTCCCCAAACCCCACCCTCCTCAGGTTCTGCCCCCCAAACCTCCTGCCATTGGTGAAGAGGGACCTGGCAACTCTAATCAGGGCCCATACATCATCAGAGCCCACTGTCTTTTGGAACTGAGCCTCCCCACACTGCTGTGGGACATGGAAGCGATTGATGTTTCTTGCCTTCCTTTGTAGGTGAGCAGGCTTGTGTTGTGCCTCTTGGGTGTACATTCTGCATTTTCTCTCTCTGCTCTCTCTTTGTCATCCACATGGCTGTTTCATGGAGTGAATACTAATTTTGTCTGTGCGGAAAGTGTAGTATATAAATTAACCCAAACGTTTGGATTGCCTGCCCTTTCCTTAACTGTGGGATGGCAAAGAGTCCTCTTCTTCCTCACCTTGGTAAGGAGGAGCAGTAGTTCATTTCACAGTAACTCATGCCAGAGCAGGAGTATGTACAGAGATGGGTCCATAAGATTAGGGTTGCCAAGTGCCTAGTGGTGGCACGGACAATCCCGCCAATCCACTGGGCTGCCCTCCGACCAGCTGAGGGCCGGCGGGCACTGAGTGCACGTGCCACTTCCAGGTTTACCCAGAAGCGACGTGAACGCTCTGGCAACCCGTTTCAGCCGAGATCACTAGAGCGTCTGCTTCGCTTCCAGGTAAACCCGGAAGTGATGTAGGCGCGTTGTGCGGGGTGCGCACACGCATCGCAACAGCCACATGTGCGCATTGCGCACCTTGGCCGCAGCCCCGCAAAGCTCCCGCCGGTGGAGCTATGGGGCCTGGCAAGCCTACATAAGAGAGGGACCCATCGCTCATATTTTTAGAGGATCACTGGAGGCATCTTGCCTTTTCTTGCCTTTTCTCCAAGGGAACTGATTTTGGTCATCTGGAAATCAATTGTAATAGTAGGAGATCTCCAGGTGCCACCAGAACTGATTTTAGATGTTTGGAGATCAATTGCAATAGTGAGAGATCTGGAGGTTGGCAACCCTAGATCCAGAAGATGTTGTGGTGTAACTGAGATAGTGCCCATGTTAAAGAAGCAGGCAGTCCATCCACCAACAGCATCTGTTTTCACTTCCCTTTGGTTCATATTCTGAGCTCAGTTGATTTGGTTACACTGCTTTACACTTCTGAAACTTTCAGGCTGGACTATCATAACATACATTCAGCAGCATTCAGAGCACATGTAGCTCCCCACCCCAGGGCCATTTCAGATCAGGAAAATGGCATAGGGGGAAGACAGGAGCTCTTCGTCCCCCTGTGCTGTGTTCTTGATCTGATCTGGGCCCCGATATCACTTCTAAATTGAGTTCCTCATGGGAAATTCACAGTTGGCATATGGCTGCAGGTCCCCATGGTGATTATGTGATAGATGTAGCATGTAGTTTGGACCTGGGCTCCCCTGAAGATGATTTGGAAGTTTCAATTGGGATGGACTTCAGCTGCATACGCCATGGTTGGTGATTGGGTCACATATGCATACGTAGCCTACTCTCAAACAATGTCACTGGCTTCTAAGTTGCTTCCAGGTTCACTTCGTATTAAATTCAATTACTTTTAAAGCCCTTCATGACCTGGGACCCACATCCACCAAGAGCTGCCCAACAAGTCCTTCTGAAGCTGCCCTTCTATTTGCCAGGTTTGCAAATGGCAATGGCTAGATTGCATGCTCCTGTCATCTGGAACTGCCTGCCTGATAGGGTTGCCAGGTCCCTCCTCGCCACCGGCGGGAGATTTTTTGGTGCGGAGCCTGGGGAGGGTGGGATTTGGGGAGGGGAGGGACTTCAATGCCATAGAGTCCAATTGCTAATGTTGCCATTTTCCCCAGGTGAACTGATCTCTATCGCCTGGAGATCAGTTGTAATAGCAGGAGATCTCCAGCTACTACCTGGAGGTTGGCAACCGTACTGCCTGACAAGATTCACAAGACCTTGCCCTCATCATTTCACAAGGCTTGCAAGACTTTTCCCTTTGAAAGGGCTTCTGTGTCATAATCACTGGCATCTGGTTTTAGTTGTACTTTCCTCAGTCGTCCTTGTGTACCTGGCATTCTGCTCTGTACCATCAGAGGGCTTTTGGCTGGTTAAAAAAATTAGTCGTTGCTATAGTATTATAATGCTGTTGCAACATAGCAACTACCTTGGGGAGAAAGCCAGCAAAAAGCCCTCTGGTGGTGTGAAGAGTGAGGGAATGGGGGCATGAGATAATGGGGGCATGAGTCTGGGTGGGAAATCTGAAAATACACAGCTTTCTATCCAGTTAGTGTGCTAACCCACTTTGACTGCAGTCTTTCAGGAAAGATTGCAGCAAAGCACGGGGGAAGCCAGAAAGTGGACAATTGGAAGATGACATTATGTTGGATCCTTTGAAAAAAACATTGCTTCAACTTGGAAGCCAAGGCAGCCATGTGGGTGAAGCTGTGGCTTGGTGGTAAAGCATCTTATAGGGGGCTGGACTCAGTTGTAGAGCATCTGTGTGGCATGCAGAAGGTCCCAGGTTCAATCCCTGGCATTTCTAGTCAAAAGGGTCAGGTAGGAGATGGTCTCTGCCTGAGACCCAGGAGAACCACTGCTGGTCTAAGTAGACAATACTGAACTTCACGGAACAGTGGTCTGATTCAGTATAAGGCAGCTTCATAAGCTTAGGTCATTTTGAACTATGGAAAGTTGGGATTAAGATGTTTACAACTGAGCAGGGAAACATGGAGGATTGTGAAGTCAGGAGAAAGGTAAGTCCTACTAGATGTTGAAGAAGGATAGAGAGAGTGAAATGTGTGGTGTCTCTTTTCAGTGGCAGAATAGAATGCTTAAGGCTGGCTTTAGGATCCGTCAAAGAAAATCAATACGTTGAGTTCTTTGCAACCCCACGTAAGTGCAAATGATGAAAGGTCTTGTTAAGAAATCAACTAAAAAAACAAAACAGTTGCTGAGCGTTTCACTAGAACTAGGTCTCATGAAAAGTAACATCAATAAAACACTAGCAAAAAAGGAGACTAGAAAATTGTAAATGGTTGATAAAAGCACATTTGGTTATTTGAGCCAACAAATTGACACAGGGGGTTCCCTTAGAATAAACATTCCACTAAACATAGAATGGGAGGAAACATTTATACAATGGAAAACAGTGGGAATTACACACAATAGAAAGAATGCTCAAAATCATCAGTAGAAAGGATGCTATCAAAGTAATCAGTGCACCCTTGTGCAAGAAGTTGACACTGAAGGCTCAACGAAACGTTAAGTGTGATCTGAGTTTTGTCGGGAAATGTAGAGCCCCAGAACAGGGAAAAAAATCCCCACCCCATAGTAGGGTTGCCAGATCCCTCTTCGCCATCGGTGGGAGGTTTTTGGGGCAGAGCCCGAGGAGGGCGGGGTTTGTGGAGGGGAGGGGCTTCAATGCCACAGAGTCCAATTGCCAAGGCGGCCATTTTCTCCAGATGAACTGATCTCTATCGGCTGGAGATAAGTTGTAATAGCAGGAGATCTTCTGCTATTACCTGGAGGTTGACAACCCTACCCCGTAGCCATTTCAGCTTGATAAAATGGCACACGAGGGAAAGCTGAAGCCCCTCCTTCCGCCCACCATGCTTGTGAGCAGGGGTGGTCTCAGCCAATTGGCAACAACCACCCACAGCCCCACCCCCTAAAGGAGGTGGGGAAAAAGGGAGAGCAGGCTCCTGCTGCCACTTATGCCCACTCCATTTGGGGCTTGGGCAGCAGGCTTGCAGAGGTCACTATGGCTCCTACCCACCATGCACAGGGGGTTGCCAACCTCCAGGTAGTATCTGGAGATCTCCCACTATTACAACTGATCTCCAGCCACTAGAGATCAGTTCACCTGGAGGAAATGGCCACTTTGACAATTGGACTCTATGGCATTGAAGTCCCCAAACCCCGCCCTCCTCAGGCTCCACCCCCAAAATCTCCAGGTATTTCCCAACCCGGAGCTGGCAACCCTAGGGCCACCCCTGGCTTGGTCCTGCTGGGTGGGCAGCGGTGGGGTGGAAGTGAATCTGGGGCCCCCTCCTGGACTTTCCCCCCTGGGCCCAGAATCACTAAGAGTGCCCCTGCTTATGAGCAGAAACTGATCTGCAGTTCTTGGGAACGAGAGTTCCCTGTTTCGTACAGTACTAGTAGAGGCTGTGGCCCTTGACCTGGGTCACATGTAATGTTTTGACCCCTCAGCAAATGGCAAGCTGAAATGCATTTGCAGAGTGATCTAGTTTTTAACTACAGCCAAAAGAACTGGATGACGTTGCATTTTGGCAAAAAGAGTGGTGAAATTAAGGCCAGGTCCAAAGCTGGGAGTGGGCTCCCTGGCCTCAGAGACATAGAATGAAGACATTAGTTTCCACAACAATCCAAAGTTGTGTCTAGTCAGTGTAGAGTAACTGTCCACCCTCTGTGATAAATCTCTGGGGATAAAGTTGGAGGAAAAAACCATGATTTCCTTATGCTCGCATAGAAAAACTCCTTTCTATTGTGCCTGTTTTATCCGCTTGCAGATTTTTATTTCCCTTAGGGGATTTATATTGCTTCAAGGTTAACCAAGGTTCTTGCTTTTTTAAAAATAAAATGGAAGTTTCTTAGGTAGTTCAGCTGACTGATCCTGTAGCACTTGAATGTTTAATGCATTTCTGTCTTTTTCAGAGTACTCACAGAGCTGTAACTCATGCTCCTCACCTTCCAGTCTATAGGCAGCTTTTTATTGCTTACACCATTTATGCATCTATGGACATTTTACCTCAGATCGGTTTTGTATTTTTTTAAATAAACTTTATTACATACCTAAAAATTACATACATACATAAAATTGGGGGAAATAAAAAGAAACAAAAATATCAATCAAATTTACATACCATTACAGATAAGTAATAATAATAAAAGATAACAAACTCAGCTACTCATATTAAAGCCAGCAAAAACATTACTCATCTTCCTCTCCACGTTCCAGATTTTTGAAAGTTTTTTTCCATTCTGGAGATTATTGGGATCCAGACAGCATCTAGATCTTCCATATCTTTATCATTTTTATAATAAGTTGGCTAAATTAATACGTACGTTTGTTTAACCTTCTCTATACAATTGTTTATATCTGGAAATTCAGATCGGTTTTGTATTATACATTTTCATGAATAATATTAGGCTACGGAATGTTTCCAGAATTAGGAAAGGTAGGGGAATGATCTTTTATGAGAGGAACAAGAGGATGAGAACAGGGGAAGGATCAGATTTTGGGTGAAGAAACTGGATGCTTACAGGCTGATGCAACAATGCTATGTCTCCAAGAGAATGTACAAAGCCAGATGAGAAAAAATGACTTTCTCTACCATTTAAGGGAGACTCAAACTGGCTTACAATCACCTTCCCTTCCGCTCCCCACAACAGACACTCTGTGAGGTAGGTGGGACTGAGAGAGCTCTAACAGAGCTGTGACTTGCCCAAGGTCACCCAGATGGTTTTGTGTGGAGGAGTGGGGGGAAAATCCAGTTCATCAGATTAGCCCCCGCCGCTCATGTGGAGGAGTGGGGTATCAAACCCAGTTCTCCAGATCAGGCTCCAGCGCTCCAAACCACTGCTCTTAACCACTACACCACACTGGCTCTCATAAACTGATTTTCTCTACCTTTTAAGGAGAATCAAACTGGATTTCAATCTCCTTCCCTTCCCCTCCACACAACAGACACCTTGTGAAGTAGGTGGGTCTGAGATAATTCAGAGAGAACTGTGACTAGCCCAAGGTCACCCAGCTGGCTTCATGTGTAGGAGTGGAGAAACCAACCTGTTCACCAGATTAGCCTCTACCACTCATATGGAGGAGTGGGGAATCATACTTGGTTCTCCAAATTAGAGTCCACCGCTCTTAACCACTACACCTCGCTGAGGAAAGCTACAGCTAGAGACTATTAGGAATGGAGACGTAGGAACGCTGACTCTTGGCCATATGAAGCTTTGGCTGTGAAATGTACAGTCTGTGCTCTAGATGAGCGGTGTACACAATGTCCTCTGTGTTTGGATGGCAGTGCCTCAGATGGCATATCTTTTTGCTTGCTTTGGCTGTCCCAGAAAGTCTGATGTATTCTCCTTGATCAATTCCCAGACCAGTGTTTTTTTTTAGCTTATTTAGGGATCACATTTCACATTGATCATCAGCTTTCCAGGTGCTGTGATGTCCTCGGTACAGCACGACCTGGAGATACTATTGAGCTGTCAGTTATGTTCGTAATTGATGCTATTTACACAAGTGCTGAACTGGTTGTTTTATGCTTTTCTGCCTACATAGTAGATGTCAACCCTGATCAATTTGTCCAATTTATATATGCCAGAGATGCAAGGAATTAGTTGCTTCATAACTTGCCTTACCTGCTCAGTAGGAGCCTTTCCAGCTCAATTTGTTTTCACCACAGTAGCGTCTCCATTGCTAATCTACATGCTAAAGGCTGATCAGAAAACACACATGGAGCAGCTCTGCTGGGACTGTACCACTTTAGAATTAAGGAGTGACTGATTGCTCCCCCACAATAAGAACTCCTTGCTGGTAGAAAGCTAAGCTTGAGGAGGGGGAAAGCCCTGGACTATCTCTTTTTCTAAAACATTACTCGTTTGCTATATGCAAGGAGGTTTTTTAAAAAATTACTCTCAAAGAAAATTCCAGAAGGTAAATTTACAGCACATTTTTTATATCTTCGAATATGCCTTTGGTGTGTTGATTTCATTGGTGATCTTTTAATGGCCTGGGTAACACCTGTTTAGTTTGCCTGACCCACATGCATGAACTGGAGAACTCACCATAAAAGCTCTCAGTTGTACTGTTTGGCTCTAGAGCAGTGTGAGGGGGGAGGAGGGGCTTCAGGCTTCCCATTGCGTGCTGTTTCTACAGGAAAAAGTGGTACAGGAGGGAAGCCTGAGGTCCCTCCTCCGGCCCCTTGCAGTGCTTCAGAGCCAAACAGAGTGATGGAACACTTTTTGAGCTGGGCTCCACAATTCACATGTTTGACTGCAATTTGGGTGGGGCAAAGCACATTTGGTTACTCCAGAGCTGCCAGAGCCACTATGGGTTCCTGGATAAAGATTCCCTCTGCATACACACCCTCCCCACCCAGAGGAGAGATGGAGGAGAGCGCAGTATACTTAGAAGGGAAAGAACTCATCAGTACTTATGGAAACAAAAAGCCTCTCTAGGAATCCATAATCACTCCAACACGTCACTTAACTGGAAAACATAGTAAGGGTTTGGTTTAGCTGATTTAATTATCTGCTTTAATTAATGCAATGGATGATTATTTTTGTATTATATGTTGTTGTCACCCACATTTGATCCAGACTTTGTCAAAAGAAAGGTGGGTTATATCAGGGCTTCTAAACCTTTTCCACATGTGAGCCGTTTTCACCTGAGAAATTTTATGCGACCCCGGTTATATAGGTATATAAAATAGGTATACATGATAAATTATAAAGAAAATTATTTTAAAACAATTATTTGGTATACCTTTTATTGTTGCCAAATTTTTCACAACCCCACATTCAGTTACCCATATGGGGTCGTGATCCAGTTTAAGAAGCTTTGGGTTATATAAATAAATGTGTGTGTGTGTGTGTGTGTGTGTGTGTGTGTATTTATATGAAAGCATGAGAAGAAAATGAGATAGGTGGGTTTCTTGGCCCTCAAGAATAATCTGGGCCCCAAGGAATGTAGTCCCACTCCTCAGCAGCCTTGGTCTTTTCCTTCCCATAATGCTAGGTAACACAGATATTTTTGTCATTAGGTGCCAAGAGATGGGAATCAAAGGCTTGGATTGTGTGAATAATTTTCACAAGCACCAGATAGTCTCAGCTATGGAGTGTTATTTCCCTTCCACTAAAACTTACATTTGCTCAAGAGCAATGGTTTTTAATGGGTCCACAGAAGTTCATTAGGCTGGTTTATTAATATAAGTCATTTGATCATGAGATTGCACATATGTTGATGAATATTTGTCTTTGTTGACTAATATTTCTCTTCGTTTACAGGTCACAATTCTCATAAGTTTGGCTCTTGCATTCCTCGCCTGCATAGTGTTTCTTGTGGTATACAAAGCTTTTACCTATGACCATAGTTGCCCAGATGGATTTGTTTATAAGGTAAGAGATCGGAAATGGATGGACTGTCTCTGCTAATGACAGAAACTAATTGACTGCATGGCTACAATTTAGTCCTGCATCTTCCCTTTAGGATCAAAGACATCATTAGTCAAGAACATGCTGAAAAGTGGTTAGTGCTTTAGGAAACAGGGGTTTGCAGCACCCTCTGTCAGCCACAATTATTTCAAACCCAATAGGTTTAAATCGGCATGAAGACCTCAACTATTCCCATGCATTTCTTTCTAAACGAGCTCACAGAAACTGGCTCTCTGAATTGGCTCACCATAAATATGAGCCACTCAAATATTTTGAGACTAATACTAATGCTCAACGAATGTTGGTTTTCTGATCATTTTCCACTGACGCTGAATCTGTGCTTGCTGGGAGAGAAAGGGAGTACATGCACATTCTTGTCAACTATCAGTTTTAAGGGTATATAAATATGTAATATATAAAATATAAGGGTGGTGGTTACCATGTGACTCCCACGCGTGAGAGAGGGGGGAATAAGCTGAGAGAATGCATAATGTTAAATCAGCCTGAGCATGAAGAATACATTTCAAATGATCTCAGTAGAGGATAAAACTATGTATGTTTGTGTGAAATCTTGGAATACAGAAAAGCTGTCTCCCAAATTCCCAGGGTTTGACTGGGCAGAGCCTAGGCATATGACCTGCCTAAGACCATCCAGAAAGCTTAATGGCTGAGTAGAGACTAGGGTCATTCCAAAATAAAATGGGGGGGGAGAAAATAAATTTTGGGTTCAGTATTATTGGGCCCGGTTTTTTCCAGGAAACCCAGAATAAGCCGAATACCCATACTGGTAAAGGGGTATTTTGGCTTTATTTCCAGGTTTACCAAAAATAAATTGGGTCCATTATAGTCTATGGGGATTTTTCAAAGCTCCTGTGGGGGCATTTTTAAAGGTAGAGTCAACAAATTTGCAGTGTAGCTGCAAGGGACTCTTCTTAGATGGACACCGAAGTTTGGTGAATGTTGGGTCAGGGGGTCCAATTTTATGGGACCCATCCACCAGGGATTTGCAAGCCGAGCTGGCCATCGGTTTTCAGGCTCAGAAGTTCAGCGTTGCTGAGGACTGGCGGAAAGAGCCGATTGGCAGGCCGGTGCCTCAAAGTCTGGGGCTCCCTATCTGGGGTGCATAGCTTGATGTCCATGCAAATATCTATTCAGCGTTTTCAGGAATTGCCTATTCAGCTTCGGGCAGATTCCCAGGTTTTGGTATTCGGTCAACCCAAAACACGAATATTGCAGAAACGGCTAATTTCAGATTTATTTTCAATTCGGATGTATTGATATACACAAACTTAGTTGAGACTTTAACCTGTGTATGACACATCCTAAAAAAACTTTGGCCCCTTTCAAACTGCCCTTATAATCTGTTTGAGCAGCCAGTTGCTAACAGATTTTTGTTTGTTATTTCAGACACAACTGTTTTGGTTCCCGTCTGCTAACAATATTTTTTTTACGTTTTCAGACAAAGCCGCTTGTGTCCCGTTGGCATTGCGGGGCTCAGCCTTTTTAAAATGAAAACTGCTTTCTCCCATTTTCAGTTCTTCCTTGCGCTTCTGAATTGCTCCAGTGTGTGGAGCATTTCCAATAGGACTGCTGTTTTCTCCCACCTTTTCCCATGCTATGTTCTTTTTCAACAGCTCCAGGCATGTCAATGGTGCTGCTGTAGCACAAATCTTAGAAGATTAAAAAAATCTGGAAAAAAATGTGGTGCAGAAAAAGGCAGGGAAAATAGCGGCAATGTTTAAAATGGCCAGAGTGCTTCAGAGCACTTTAGAGAAGGCTCATAGATGGATTGAAATGAGCTATATGAAACACCCATTTCTGTATCGCTTTACTCGGATTCGGGCCAACAATGGATGACATGCAGTTTAGAACAGTAATCTGAAAGGGGCCTTTATCTTTTTGACACATGTACGGTAGTAGGACTGTCTTGAAACAAAAGATTTTTTTTAAGGGGAAAAGGTTATTTATGCAATAAACTTAATATCCAGTGATGACACTTTTTATATTAATTAGGTATATCTTGAGCATTTGTGAAGAGCATAATGAATTAATTCAGTATTTATTAGTATCTGCCAAGATTATGGTAGCTTCCAAATGGCAAATCTCTGTTGACTCTTTTCTTAACTATTGGATGTATCAAATATGGAAGGCTCAAGAATTGTCAAAATGGACTGAATTTGTTCAGGTTAGGGATGGAAGAAAGAGATGGCAAAATACTGCATTAACATAGTCTTCTCTGATCAAGGTTTGTAAACAGCACTAGAATTTCAATATAAATAAATAAATCAGGGTGTCTTGCAATAAATCGATATAGCTGATTTTGTGTACAAATACACAGGCACATGATACAACATTTATATTTAAATGACTTATTCCTAATGTGCCTAACATTTTTTTTTGCAATGCATGTGACGCAAAAACATCTTGTGGCTGAATTGCAGTACACTGAGTATAGGTCAGGTGGTGGTTGACATATTTTCCACTGACTATGATTGTCGCTCACTAGTCCTCCCTTTCCTTTACCATCAGCATAAGCGGTGCATCCCAGCCTCCCTGGACGCCTACTATTCAGCTCAGGATTCCAACTCCAGGGGACGATTCTACACCGTCATCAGCCATTACAGCATGGCTAAGCAAACCAGTTCGCGGTCCGTCTCTCCCTGGCTTTCTTCGGGATCGGTAAATCATGAAGCCAAGGCCACCAAGACAGAAGGCCATTAAAGCAGTGTGGTGGTCAGGGGATGGGGAAAGGGGGGAAAAGAACATCATGTCTCTAAAGCATTGCTCTAGTTCAGAAAGGGCACCGTGCTTCTAGTGCAACAAGAATAAACTAACTCCGAGTGCAGGTGTCATCTTAATGGATCTTTCTTTCTCTCGCTCTCTTTCTCTTCTTCTCTCTTTGGTGCATTGTTCTCGTCGATTTGTAACTAAGTCACAATCTTGTACAAAGGCATGTTAGGTGTTGACTATATCTTACAATGTACAAATATTTTTAAAAACCATTGCTTAATATTTGTTAGAAAAATAAAAATTTAAAAAACAAAAAAAAGCAAAGGCAGACAACTTTGACCAGGAAGCAGAAGAAACAGCAAACAAAATTATTCATGCCTTATTTGGCTAAGGAGATGGAGCCCTGAAATGTGTGTGTGTGTGCGCGGGGGTAGAACCACATGTGATAGGATTCGTTCATCAGAATATGGTGTGAGAAGGAATCTGCAACTACTCATAAAGGTAGAGGGGCACTGTATAATAGTGCAGATCTAGAATCAAATAGTTCTTAGGTATGTGCATATGCAGCCCAACTCAAAAGCTCCCCAGATGCTCTGATGCAATAGGGAGCTGTACTTTACATGGAAGCAAATGGGGAAGTCCTTGTACCCAGGGAAGCTCATCTGTTCACTGGAACCACTGCACATGCAATCAGAGAAAGATCACTACTTTGTATGTGTGCTATTTTTCACAGAAAGAAATACTGGCTGTTGCTTATTTGAACATGTGACTTCATCAGTACAATACTTAGACATTCAGATGTTACCTATCAGCTACCAACTGCAATTAAAATATTAACAGCAAACCAACCCTAAAACAAAACCCCCACAAAGGTAGGTGCCAAAGTCCAGTAGGGTCAAACAAAGTAAGGTGGCAACTATATCCCCTTCAGAAGCTCACATGATGAATAGAAGTGTCTAAGGTTTAGATAATCACAAGCTGAGATTTCAGCATGGATTTTTAACATTAGATAAGACAAGTAGGAGGAAATGAATAATTCCCACTTTCTGCCACAGAGGCCTAATTCTCATTATTGTTTGGCAATATTTGGAAGGACATTAGCCAGTTAAGTAAATAATACTTGGTACTATGTCAGAAGCTTACAAAAAGGTTCCATTAACATGGTCTTGTTAAATTTGCATAAAAAACCAGGATTTCCTAGCTGTTCCTCACCCTACTGGATCTCTTACCACTTTCCATTTTTCTTTTTTAAAAAAAAAGGTAACCTGTGGTTCAGTGAGTAGAAGAAACAGGCCGAAAAATCCCATGTACATTTGTGTGTGCTATTATGTATAACCTGTGATATCCATCCATCCTGAGAAATTCTTCAGGATGAATTTTTCACCCACTCTAGGTTCATTTCCCCCATGAACTATAAAGGCCAAATCTAAATACCACACTATGAGACTGGGAAAGAGATATAGGGCCACTTTACAATTGACCTTTTTCCTCCAGAAATAATCTGCATGCAAAGTCAGGAAGAGTTCACAATGCCCCCTGTGGAGTTGAGTGAAAATATTTATTTTCCTGTAGGTATGAAGGTACTTGAATGCTATATCTGAATGACATTTTAATTTTAAAACTTCAGAATTGAGCAGCCATTTACCAAAAACAGGGCACACTAGGTTTGTGATTTGTGGAGCATTGAAGTATTATTGATCTCCATTCTCAAGAATGGACTCCATGCCCATTTCAACCACCAATGGACTGCTCAAAGCCAACTCGTGGTGAAAAAAATGCCCATGTGAATTGGTACATAGGGTCAGTTTACATGTTATGTTTCCAGCATGGTTACTGATCCCTTTTGATTGGATCCTACACTGCATCATCAATATATTGGGAGATTTCATACCACGGATCACATGTGCCCAGATCACATGAGCATTTGCACATCAGTGTCAATGTCCTGAATGGAATTGCAGTGCTAGTATAGAAAAATGCTGGGAATTATTTTCCAATAAATTAGATGTCTTGGGATTTTGGTATTCAGATAGTAAGTTCTCAGTCAGATTTGCTAGCGTCCTTCATGAAATTTTCTGGGGAGTCAGGATGACACAAACCACCAAACAGATTAAGACTGTATGAACTAGAACCTCACCAGGTGCAAGAAGCCTTGAATATGTTATCTTGACAAGTATCTGATCGGTAATGTATTGTAATCCACATGAACATGTTATTTGCTTGGGTGAGTGGTACAAGTTCTTGCTTTGGTTTGTGTCAGTTTCACCTTAGTTTTCATGAAGAATAGGACATGACTCCCATCCAATTTTTATTTTTGTTAATGGGATTTTTCTGGGGAATGGTTGATAGGAATAGCATTGGGCTGAGTATGCCCATATTAAATTAAATTAAACTGAACTGGATTCAAAAGAGAAGAACTAGGCAAAACTGAACTAAAGCCAGTCAATTTATTTATTTGCTCCATGTATAGTTCTCCTTTCTTGCAGTGATTCAGTCGAGCTGGTTCCAGCTGGTGGTGAGGATCTTAAAATATTAATTCCAAAGTTCGTTGTCTGAGTTAAGACAAAGGTTTATGTTTGACTTGCAAAGAAAGGCCCATTGAGCTAGAGACTGATTCAACAGGAGTCATGATAAATGGTTGTATAATGTAGCCAAAACTGTAGTGCCAAATCTCATCGTCTGACTTTAAATCCCTGTCTCTACCCTTCCCATATCATTTTTCACCTGTAAATCCATTTCTCACCTGAAATGTACAAATACATGGAGAAAACAACAACAATGATAATGTCTAGATCAACCTCTGGACAATTTATAATTTTGTGGTGTATTTTATGTCAGTAGGTAGCAGAGACTGAAGTATTTTTGGTGTAGTTCTTGACCTTTTCTGACAGGACAAATAAAGCTAGATGTGTCTGAGCGTTTCTGCTATTGTGGTACATTTGTTGTCTTTCATTCTCTCAAAAGATGCTGGGGAAAAGAAATGATGTGTGTGGGGGAATTAACAAGCCTCAAATCATAAGTTGTTGACCTCCCACATCTGCTTCAGTTAGAATAGAGGAGTGCAATGCATACATGGAACTTTCACACAAACAATTGCACACACACATCTTAGAGGGGTCGAGAGTCTGAGAGAATTAAGTGGTTGTGTTGCTGAATAATTTCCAATACTTTTGAAAAAACCCTTTTTTTTTCAAGAAGGGAAAAATGCTTGGCTGATAGCATGCTATTATGGACATGCCACAACTATGTACCATGTAATTTTGCCCTTAGACACAGGTCTTTCCCACCCCTGACAATCTTTAAAAGGAGGTGAGAGGGAATTACTCTGGAGCTTTATACATGGAAAACATTTGCTTTATTACTGAGTT
The DNA here is from genome assembly GCF_029931775.1 of Euleptes europaea. NCBI lineage: Eukaryota > Metazoa > Chordata > Lepidosauria > Squamata > Sphaerodactylidae > Euleptes > Euleptes europaea. The sequence continues at coordinate 102,020,698 of NC_079312.1, read as the reverse complement.
GGAGGCCTTCCTCAGGAAGGACAACTATCAGCTATATGCCCTGCATAATGTTCCAGATGCATTGCTACCATTCCGGCTCCCAGTTTGCTTTTCAGCATCCTGATAGCATTCAAACAGAAAATGAGGCAAACTTAATGATTTGAATATTCTTAAGCACACCTGATGGACAGCCCATACCTGAAGGGGGGGAGTTAGGCAGCGACCAGGAGCGGTGCAGCTACGGCGCCTCCACAGAGGCTTCCCTGCAGCTGAAAATAAAATAAAAGGCATTTAAAATATAGAAGTAGGGAAATGCCCCCATCGAAAACAGCGAGGCTATGACACCAAAAAAAGGTGTCGTAGCTACACCACTGCGGGAAGGGATATTCCCAGGGCGAAAGGGGTTAGGAAGCTGCCTAAAGGCAGCTCTGCCCTGAGGAACACTCCAGGAATGCCTCCCAGGATGCCAGCACGGGGACTTGTGCCACTGGAATGCTGTCAGGAGGCAGCGCCTGTGCCCGAGCCCTGAGCCCGCGGTGAGGCATCCCGCCACCAGCGTGGATGCCACCCGTGATGGCATAAGTGCCCCTTATAATGGATTAAATGGGCACGTATGCTGATGCAGGGTCACACCAGCTCCTAAGGAGCTTTGCCCCCCCTTCTGGATAGCAGCCTTATTATTTGATTATAGGACATTTTCTTTCGCACCTCTGCCTATTAATTATTTATTTAGAATGTTTATAGCCTGCCTTTTCCCCACATAAGTGGCCAACAGGTAAATCAAAATGAACACATGGAGTTGCCTTATACTGAATCAAACCCTTGGTCCATCAAAGTCAGTATTGTCTACTCAGACTGGCAGTGCCCCTCCGGGGTCTCAGGTAGAGGTATTTCACATCACCTACTTGCCTAGTCCCTTTAACTGGAGAGGCCGGGGACTGAACCTGGGACCTTCTGCATGCCAAGTAGATGCTCTCCAAACTGAGCCACAGCCCATCTCCTTATATAAAACGATTAGAGAAAGCCTTCGTAGAAGAAACCGTCAAAAGGTAATGAGACAAACAAGAAATGTGGTCTCCTATTTCAGTTGAGTTTGAAGGCCTTCAGGAAGAGAAATTCTTTTGTTTAGTCTCGAAGGCCAGTTGGGATGATGCCAATCTCATCTCTCCAGGAGAGAATTCCACAATTTGAGGTTGGCTGCTGACAAAGCCTTCCCCGGGGTTCCAGCCGACCTAACCCCAGCCAAGACTGGTTCTGGCAGGAATGCATCAAAGTCAACAATGGGGCCTGTTTCCCCATTGAGAACGGCGAGGCCGTGCTGGGAAAAACCTGGGGCAGCAATGCTGTTGCTGGAGGGGGCATTCCCGGCCTGGAGGGGCTGTGGAAGCTGACGAATATCAGGAATGCCCTGGGAACACCCCCCACGCCGGAGCCTCATGTCTCTTCCGGAGAGACTGCGCCGCTGCGGGAGCAGCGTGCCGATCCATGGCGCCCAGGCGCCGACGGAACTGCCCCTGCCGCCCGCGTTAAGTGCCTCTTATTCCTTGATAAGAGGCCTCTTTTTCTGGTGGGGGGGGGTCATGCTGCCTCCTAAGTTGTCTTGGCCCTCCCCCTCAGGAATGGGCTGTAAGTGAACAAACAAATACCATTTCAGGCAACGGTCTAATTTAAAACATTGATACCCAACTTCTCCAACTTTGTTTTTGAGTTGGTTTCCAGCCACATTCATAAAACTGCAATGCCCTGTAAAACAGGACAGATACAAAATAGTATAAAACAAGCAACGTAATCAGCGTAAACACATTCTAACACATCCGCGTGACGGTTAGTTTGTCTACACTGAGAACAAAATCTAAAATTTTGATATGCCCACACCAGTGAAAAAAAGGCCAATCTACAAATCAGCAATTTACTAAACACGTTAGTAAGTCAGAAAGCTCTGGCCTGGTGAAGCAAAGTGAGCAAATTTGGTAACAGGCGGAAGGCTGGAGGTAGGCACTTCACACATGAGGCAACAGATATCATAACCAAAGATATTTTGACTTTCTTCTACATAATAAAACATAAAGATATAAATTCTATGAGGGGAGAGAATGGCAGCCTCCAGAGAAAAAACCAGCAGTTGACCAAATGTTTCTCTACCACCAAACAGAAACAGACCGGCCCCTTAAACAGGGTTGCCAGGTCCCTCTTCGCCACCGGCGGGAGATTTTTGGGGTGGAGCCTGAGGAGGGCGGGGTTTGGGGAGGGGAGGGGCTTCAATGCTATAGAGTTCAATTGCCAAAGCAGCCATTTTTCTCCAGGTGATCTGATCTCTATCGGCTGGAGATCAGCTGAATTAGCAGGAGATCTCCTGCTACTACCTGGCAGTTGGCAACCCTACCCTTAAAAGGCCGCAAGCATACCAAAAACATGATAGTCCTTATATCAATAAACACGGGGATTAATTTTTGATGATGTGCTAGCTAATGAGTCAGATTAACTCGAACTGGGTACTATTAACTAGTGACAGGGAAATCCCATAAGCACAGTCTCTCGCCAGGTTTTTTCCTTCTTTTGGAAGAACCCCTCTGTTCATCTGCCCCATTGCTCTGCGGTGTGGGGGGGATGCCTCACACTGAAATCTGATCTAAATGAATTTCAGAACCATCCCTAGAAATATTCACTACCATGCTACTGTCAGGGATAGTTACCCTAATCTTTGAAAACTGCAATTTGAATTCTGCCATTTTCTTTTGTTAGCGGAGACTGAAACAATAGAAGAATGAAACTGCAGCCCCTGATTTTTACTTTAATCAATTTAAGACTTAAATTACTGCTCTAGTTTGGGTCATCCAGTGTAGAATGCAACCTACAGCATGAAACTTGGTAATTACAATGTAATAGATTTTCTGATTTGATTCACATACTTCCTTGAGACACATGCAGACCACGGATTAATTTCTGAGAAGAAAATTATCTTGGGCGTATGATTTTCTTTTTTCACCTTTGGGAACACTTATGAAACAGTATGGAGTGATGGTTAAGATCATTATAGCACTTTATCAAGTTACCATAGTGATGGGAATTAATTGCATTTTCTCTCACCCTCCAAAACTTAAGGGCAGTCAGCATATATGGTATTTTCTCCATGTTAAATGTACAATGATTCTGTAAATAGGCTAGGTACAGCAGTGATTGGCCCAAGAGCAGTCTATGATCTTCCTGGCTGAATTTGAACTAGTATCTGTGTCTTCCTGGTCTAAGTCTAGCATTCTAGTCCCTGCATCACACTAGCTATGGAAACTGAACTACAACCATCCCATGCAATTTCTGGATCACATTCTGCTTCCACTGAATGAACAAAGTGAAGCATGATCCTGATGAGGAGTGTGAGTGGGAAATGTGCTGCCACTGTTGGATGCATGAACCACCTTAGAATAAAGCCATAATAAGATGATAAATATGGTAAATATGCCTCATAATTATGTCCCCACCCAATATGATGACAGCTGGTATTTACCATGTCAGGCAGCCTGTTAGGTCTCCATCCTCTTTTTCCTCTGACATGCTAAATATGTGGGGGCGCACTCATTGGCAGTAATCCCCCTGTGAAACATAAGTAGTGGTTACTTGATTGCAGCCTTTCTCAGCTGGGGTGCTGGGACCACTGTAGTACTGTGAGAGTACTTGATGAAGACAGAGAAGAAGAAGAAGAAGAAGAAGAGGAGGAGGAGGAATTGGTTTTTATATGCCGACTTTCTCTACCACTTAAAGGGAGACTCAAACCGGCTTACAATCACCTTCCCCTCCCCACAACAGACACCCTGTGAGGTAGGTGAGGCTGAGAATGATTTGCCCAAGGTCACCCAGCTGGCTTCATGTGGAGGAGTGGGGAAACAAATCCAGTTCACCAGATTAGCCTCCGCCGTTCAGGTGGAGGAGAGGGGAATCAAACCTGGTTCTCTAGGTCAGAGTCCACTGCTCCAAACCACCGCTCTTAACCATTACACCACGCTGGGTGGGCCCCTCTCATGCCCATCCACCTAATGTTAAAACAGAGCCCTCATGGTTTCCTAGGAAAGGGTTCTAGGATCCTCTGCCTCAGGGGAAGGGGCAGAATTGGCCATTTAACTTATAGGGAAATTTCCCAGTGGGCCACTGCCCTAGAGGGCCACTGGTGACCAGGGGAAAGCAGAGCCAAGCCCTAGCAATTCTGCCTGAGCCTCAGGAGCTGCTTGGCCCAGACCCCTCGTCAGCCATGGAAATTTGTGTCAGCTCACCAACAGTCTCCTCCTGAACTGGTTCCAGTTGGGGAGAGATGGTGCAGTGGGTAAGCTAATGTCCACTGTCAGCCCCACTGAGCTGAATGGCCCAGGAGTGGCTACTCAGTTTGATTTGCTGCAGAGCTGTTTTCACTTCCCTGTCCACACTTGGGTCCCCTTGGAGGGGGTCACCATCGTCCACAGCCATCTAGCTTCCAGATCACCTCAGAACACTAGCCAGAAAATCTGCTGATTAGTTGCCAGGATCCAGTAGCTCAGCCCTAGAAACCCTAATTTGATGAGTGGCACCATGGAGGCACAGTCTTAATACAGTTATTTCAGATATAAGATGGACACAGTTTTCACTGTAGTTTCCAAGGCAAAGAATTTCACCAGAGACGGATGATTCTTGAGAGCCAGCGTAGTGTAGTGGTTAAGAGTGGCAGACTCTAATCTGGAGAAGTGGGTTTGATTTCCCACTCCTCCACATGAAGTCTCCACATGGGCCAGTCACAGTTCTCTCAGAACTCTCTCAGCCCACGTGGAGGCAGGCAATGGCAAACCACCTCCAAAGGTCTCTTACCTTGAAAAACTTACGGAGTCACCAAAAATCAGTACTTTCAAGCATCAGACGACTCGATTACCATTAACAATACTAATCAACGACAGCTTTCAGTATGGGTGATACTGATCTTTTTCTATTTCTGTGAGCAGCTATGAGGGACTTTCCAGGTCCTTTCCTACTCATGCTCAACTGATCGCTATCTAGAAATCATTAAGTAATAAGGAAGGTTCTTGTTGTCTCTGGTGCAAAGTCCTTTCCAATCAAGGGGTGATTAGAACTTGGATCAGGACCTTTTGTGTTGTGGTTCTATAAAATCAGCTCTCTTCTGAGAATTGAATTTATTCCGAGAATTGACCTTATAGGCTGCATAGAGATAGTACAAACATTTTACTTAAATGTGCTTTTATAGTGGGCCTGATATGGTTCTCACTGTGCTCCTTTGAGAGGAGGGGAGCACATTAGAAGACAGAGACCACCTTGGGGTATTCTTGCCACACATGAAAGAGGGGTGCCTGAAACATGGTGGGTGCTTGTAAGGGAGGAGGGGAAGGTTTAGGGTCTGTAAAAAAAAAATCAAAATGGGGGGAAGGGTCACCAGGTTGCTGAAAGCTGAGAACTGCTACTTTACTGCATCAAACAAAAAATGAATATGAAAATTGGACCACAGAAAGAAATCGTAACACAGTTTTACCACTAAAAGTATAAGAAAGAAATGATCTGAAAATTATTAGAAAATGAAAATCCAGTGGACAACCTTTGGCAATTAAATGGGTATTTTGAACAAAGCTATTCTTAGAACACTGAGTTATGTAATTTTTTTAAAAGGATAAATTTTAAAATGCAATATGTTGAATAATCTATCAAGAAAATGGTGGTGATAAACAGTCCATTCCTGAGAGCTGCAGCAGCCGGGGACAGTGTGGCTGTGGCGGTGCTGTGGTGCCTCCAAAGAGGTTTCACCGCTGCAGCTGGGGGAAAAAAGGGCTATTCTTAAATAAAAATTAGGAAAAGGGGGAGAAAACCCATTGGAAACAGTGATGCTGTGCCAACAAAAAGGTTGCGCGGCACCACCGTCGCTTAAGGGGGCGTTCCCAGGCTGAAAGGGGTTAGCTGCCTAATGGCAGCTCCACCCCCTTGAACGCCCTGGGAACGCCTCCTGGGATGCCCATGCGAGGACTTGCACCAGAAGGACACCGGTGGGAGGCCAAGCCGGCATTCGAGGGCTGAGCTGCTGCCGCAGTCCAAGGGAGCCAGTGTAAGTGCCCCTACACTGGTGTCCGTGCCAGTTTAGGCGGCACAAGTGGCACAGATGCCGGCATAGGGGTCAAGCCACCTCCTAAGCCCATTCGGCCCCCAACCTCAGGAATGCACTCAAAATGTTGAAGTCTAGGTTTTTACAAATACTGTATCCCTGAATCCTATCTGGTGAATGAACTATGCTTTTAGAAGTCACAAGGTGACTCAGTCCTTTGAAAACTAATCAGCCCTGTTCAAAACTTGTGAATAAAGTTGTCATGGTACCTAATATGGGCAACAGTCCAAGTTTAAAAGTTGGATGACAACCAAAAGAAAACGGAGAGTCTGGTGGCACCTTAAAGACCAGCAAATTGATTAAGACATAAACTTTTGTGATCCACAGCCAAATTCATCAGATGCATGATGAAGTATTAGAATTGTTAGAAAAGATACATGTACCCAAAGCTAAAAACAGTGAAAAGGGAGGGAAGTTAGAACAAGGAGAGGGCAAAAGGCCCAGTTTCCCAGAACATGGTGTGTTACATTACATTGCAGATGAAAACAAGACTGAGTCAAAAGAGAGTGTGAACCATTCCTAACAGCTGATGGATCTGAACTATTTATATAAACCTTAAAAGAGGGACAATTGCTTTTTGAAAAACAGTTAGATTTGAGTCCACTTTCACCTTTGAGACCAATAAAATTTTCAGGGTATGGGCTTTCGAAAGTCAAAGCTCCCTATGGGGAGCTGACCAACCCTGGTCCCTACAGAGTCAAGTCTAATGTTATCAAATCTGCATAAGAATTCTAGTTTTTCATTGGCATGCCCCTTTGAAGCTCTTCTATTGAAGTGCTGCAATCTTTAAGTCTATTATTAACGCTTATTAAGTCCTGTGTGTGTGTAAAGTGCCGTCAAGTCGCAGTCGACTTATGGCGACCCCTTTTGGGGTTTTCATGGCAAGAGACTAACAGAGGTGGTTTGCCAGTGCCTTCCTCTGCACAGCAACCCTGGACTTCCTTGGTGGTCTCCCATCCAAATACTAACCAGGGCTGACCCTGCTTAGCTTCTGCGATCTGACGAAATCAGGCTAGCCTGGGCCATCCAGGTCAGGGCCTATTAAGTCCTAGGGCACTGAAATGTTCCCCCGCTGGTTTTAGGTAACTGATTATTCAATCTGATGTGTCTGACAAAGGTGCATTTCTTACCTTCTGTGTACTGATCCAGTTTTACAAATGATCCTAGAGGCAGATCGTCATGTTACAACATGGCAATCAGAGACTGTGAGATGGGTTAATAAGCACCTCCCCTCCAGCTTATCAACTGTACCCTGAAAATACCTCTTTATTCCCATTAACTTGCAGGAACATGTTTGGCACTATAACATGAAGTTCTACCCCTAGGTACCGCGCTGCTTAAAATTAAAGATGTTGAGTTCCTTTTGGTGGGATGTGGTCAATCCTGAATTAATAACAGGGATTTATTTATACTTGGGTTCATCAAGGCCTAGCCCAGGTATCATTTTTAATGCCAGACATTATCCCTGGAGAAGATGAAGAAAAGATCTAAGTGTTTTTGAGCACTCTTTAAGGAGCACATGGCATTTCCGAAATAATTATATGAAATTCTTTACACATCAGAAATTAGGGGGCGAGACCTTGCAGATGGATTTCAGACTTAGCATTTCTTGGCTAGAAATTAAACTGGCTGGGATGCAAAAAAGCCCCATTTTAAAGGACCAAACTGTGAATCCTGGTGATATCACTATGAAGATGCACCAAATCAAAACACAGCCCTGATATCTCTTGTGAAAGGGTGCCTGCCTGTCTGTCCATCTGTCTGTATCTCCTCTCTCTGTCAAGATCATTACTTCCCACCCTTTCCTCAAAGACATCAGAGGAGCATACATACTTGACATTGCCCTGTTTTATTCTCACTGGAACCCTCTGAGTTAGATTAGGCTGAAAGAATGTGACTGGTCCAGGGTCATCCAGTGTGTTTCATGGCAGATTAGGGATAGGCATGTGCTCTCAAAGAGCCGGCGTGGTGTAGTGGTTAAGAGTGGCGGAATCTAATCTGGTGAACTGGGTTGGTTTCCCCACTCCTATTAGGGTTGCCAGGCCCCTCTTCGCCAGGGGTGGGAGGTTTTTGGGGCGAAGCCTGAGGAGGGCAGGGTTTGGGGAGGGGAGGGACTTCAATGCCATAGACTCCAACTGCCAAAGCAGCCATTTTCTCACTATCGGCTGGAGATCAGTTCTAATAGCAGGAGATCTCCAGCTAGTACCTGGACGTTGGCAACCCTAACTCCTACACATGAAGCCAGCTGGGTGACCTTGGGCTAATCACAGTTCTCTTCAAGCTCTCTCAGCCACACCAACTCACAAGGTGTGGGGAGAGGAAGGGAAGGCCGATTTGAGACTCCTTAAAGGTATAAAAGCGGGGTATAACAACCAACTCTTCTTCTTTTTCTTCTTCAAAATTAAATGGGATTTTCTCTCCAGTTTGCCATAGGATTGCAGCCTCACCATGTTAACTGAGAAGTATGTAACACTTGCAAACCTAAATATATTTTGGGAAAGATGCCCAATGTCTTCAGTTGAACTTCCTTCTAAAATAAGTATGCTTAGAGATGCAGGCCTCTAGCCTGACCCTCAGTTAATAGATTAGTTAGTGCTAGAAGCCAGGTTCTCAAATCATTAGGGTTGCCAGGTCCCTGTTTGCCATCAGTGGGAGATTTTGGGGTGGAGCCTGAGGAGGGTGGTGTTTGGGGAGGGGAGGGACTTCAATGCCATAGAGCCCAATTGCCAAAGTGGCCATTTTCTCCAGGTGAACTGATCTCTATTGGCTGGAGATCAGTTGTAATATCAGGAGATCTTCTGCTATTACCTGGAGGTTGTACTCTATTTACATTGCTGTGTAAATAGAGTACAACCAACATTACAGCAGGCTGATTATTTGTCTTGCCACTACCTGGCAGTTGGCAACCCTAGTTTGGCCTGATGCAGCAGCATCATGCCAGTGTGCTGACATCACTTTCAGGAAGTGATGTCTTTAGATGTTCTAGGATTTACATGAAATCTATGGTTTTCCCATAGTGTTTTTGTAAAACATTAGGCTTCCACATCTCACTTCGTGACTAGCTGCACTATGTGATGTACTTTACTGACGTCTGATTGTAATTGCTTATACTTACCCTGTGTGGGAAGGAATGATGAATATGTAACAGCACTTTTGTATTAAGGACTGAAGAAAGATTTCCACTGCTGTGGATCTGAAACGGCCGTATCCATCGATGATTGTGGCTCTATATGAACTTTACACAAGGATTACAATATTAGCATTCATTTGGTACTCAGTTGAGACCTTTGGAACTTCCTCTATATATTTTTGGTACTCAGTTGAGACCTTTGGAAATTTCTCTACATTTTTTGTGTGAACTGTACATATTGTATATAATTGTGTTGTATATATGTCACGTATATGGTCTATGTTTCACCTCAGTAGCTTATAAATATTTGCACTTTGTGTATATACAGTTTCCTGTACTGTTTTTCTAAACCTTTTGGTACGAGTACAGAGGTGCCGTTTTTCTCCCCATTACCTGGAGGTTGGCAACCCTGCAAATCATAATGAAGTTAAAACTATATAAAACCATGGTGAAAACTATTTTTATTATTATATGTTAAATTCCTTTTGAAGTGCATAATGGTAGCTGTACTGGCTGCTACTCACTTTGCTAACAGAAGATCTCAGGTTCAATCCCTGGGATCACCAGCTAAAAAGGGTCTCAGGAGGTAAGAGCTGGGAAAGGCCTTCTTCAGCCTGAGACCCTGAACTTTACTGTCAGTTAAAGATAAGATTGGATTGACCAGTCATCTGACTCAGTATAAAATAATAAGGAAGAAGAAGAAGAAGAGCTGGTTTTTATATGCCGACTTTCTATACCACTTAAGGGAGAATCAAATCGGCTTACAATCACCTTCCCTTCTCCTCCCCACAACAGTCACCCTGTGAGGTGGGTGGGGCTGAGAGAGCTCTTAAGAGCCATGACTAGCCCAAGGTCACCCAGCTGGCTTCATGTGCAGGAGTGGGGAAACAAATACAGTTCACCAGATTAGCCTCCACTGCTCATGTGGACGAGTGGGGAATCAAACCCGGTTCTCCAGATCAGAGTCCACCGCTCCAAACCACCGCTCTTAACTACTACACCACGCTGGCTTGTCAAAATTCATATGCTATCCCAATTTTATCCACCAGTTCAGTAAAAAAAAATCCCTCGAGAACCCCTAGAGTTCAAACTTATAGATCTGGTTGAAAATGACAAATAGATTAATATTTTAATATGTGTCATAAAATGGCTTGTAAGCTCCCCCCCCCCGAATAAAGAGATTGAAAAAAGACAGCTTCTAATATTCTGCTGCATATTGAGATGGAACCCACGTCCCTCACCAGCCACAACAAGTCTATGCGGCCCAATGGTGACTCTGACAACATTATTAAGAGGGAACATTTTTCTATTTTCAGTAACACTTGGGATTCTTTAAAGTGCAATGCATTTGACTTTCATATTGGGTATTAATAATAATTTGACACAAAAAGTCAGAAATTGGGACAGCAGAGAGACCCAGGTCCTTGTAATACTGATATTATCATCAGGGGCTGGATCTGTGATAGGTTTAGTCCATTTAAATGTACAATAATTGGGTCCCTTCAAGTATTCTATCAAAGCAAAAGTGACCACATTTCTTTGTAGCAAATTGCCAGGGCAGTCTGCAAACAGACTCACTGGATCAAACCTGTGGCCTACGGAGCCCAGAATCTTGTTTCACAGCGGCCAACTGGCTGCCTTGGAGATGTAACAGACAGGGTAGAGAGGCCAAGGCTTTCCATGATGCAGCCTCATGACACTAGTGTTCAGAGGTCTACTGCCTCTGAATGTGGAGGTTCCATTCAGTCACCATGGCTAGTAGCCCTTGATGGACCTGTCCTCCATGAATCTGTCTAATCTCCTTATAAAGCTATCTCTGCTATCAGCAGAATGAATGTGGCATGGTGTAGCCTGATCTTATTAGATCCTGGAAGGTAAGCAGTGTTGGTATTTGGATGGGAGACCACCACCTAAGACTTTGCAGAGGAACACACTGGCAAACCACCTATGCTTCTCACTTGTCTTGAAAGCGCCTTGCTGTGGTCACTAAAAGTTGGTTGCAACTTGATGGCACTTATGTATGTACATATGCTCTTCTTCTACTGGAAGAAGCAGAAGAGTTGGTTTTTATGTCCTGCTTTTCTCTACTGAAAGGAGTCTCAAATTGGCTTACAATTACCTTCTTCCCCCTAGAACAGGCACCCTGCGAGGCTGAGAGAGTTCTGAGAGAACTGTGGCTAGCCCAAGGTCACCCAGCAGGCTGCATGTGGAGAAATGGCGAAACCAACCCAGTTCTCTAGATTAGAGTCTGTCACTCATGTGGAGGAGCAGGGAATCAAATCTGGTTCTCCAGATTAGAGTCTGCTACTCTTAACCACCACACCTCAGTGGCTCTCTCTGGCTGTGAGTGGCACAATTTATTTACTTGTTGAATAAGCAAATATTTCCATCTGTCCCGAATCTATTGCTCACCAGCTTCATTGAACACACATGAAGCTGCCTTATACAGAATCAGACCATTGGTTCATCAAGATCAATATTGTCATCTCAGACTGACAGTGGTTCTCCAGTGTCTCAGGCAGCGAAAATGGGTCCCCCACTCTTGGGTTCATGTTAGGACTGTTGAAATTTTTTTTTTTGTAAAATTCAGATTTGGCAAAATTTGGCCCGTTTTTATTTGGGAAATGCTGATGTCCGAACTCCCCCGATTCGGATCCGTGGAATTCAGCACTAAGTTTGGAGTTCGCGAATAAATTCGGCCATTTAAAGCCATTAAAAACACATTCACGGCTTTCCGCGGCTCTGGGGGGGCATTTTTGGAGGTAGAGGTCCCAAACTTTCAATGTAGCTTGAGGGGACCCTTCTTGCAAGAACCCCCAAGTTTTGTAAAGATTGGGTCAGGGGGTCCCGAGATATGGGGCCCGAAAGGGGTCCCCCAAATCGCCAATTGGAACAAAGCTATTAAAAACCATTTGCGGCTTTCCACTCGCAAAGAGATCAAGCCCCCCCCAAGACAGGTAACCCCCCAAATCACACTCCACAGAGGCAATCAAGCCCCCCCAGCACAACAGCCCCCTCGAACCAGAAGACACAAATTCCAAACGAAGGAGAAGAACCGGCCAGAGAGAGAGAGAGACTCACTGACATGGGATGTACTAAAACGAATGACAGGCTAGCCCATTATAAACAACAGTAGCGGCTGCACAGCCCATTGGAAACAATAGAAGCTAGCCAGAGAGAGACTCTGTTAACCCACAGTTAACTCCAGACGAAGTTGGCAACCATTGAAAACAGCAGAAAGCACAGTCCCACACAGAGGCAATCGAGCCCACCCCCCAGCAGAACAGGTAAACCCACCCCCATTGGCTTCCCCCCTCTCTCTCTCACACACACAGAATCTCCCCCCCCCCCACATACACACACACAGGAAAAAAGGTATAGAGAGAAGTCCCAAAATGGGTCTTACTGTAGATGTCTTCTTCTCTTCCATCAGGAGCAGGGACTGGGAGTCAGGACTCAGGAGTAATCCAATACGATTCTAGCAGACTCACACACACAGACTCTCTCTGGCCATTTATGCACGGGAGGTTTTGCCTTGGATTTGCCGCTCTCTAGATGTAAATTAAGGATCGCCTGCTCCCAATCATTCCAATGGGTGGATGGGGGGGGACATAACTCGGGGGCCCCTGACCCAACCTTCACAAAACTTGGGTTCTTGCAAGTAGGGTCCCTCCAAGCTACCCTGAAGGTTTGGGACCTCTACCAAAAATGCCCCCCCGGAGCCGTGGAAAGCCGCGAATGTGTTTTTAACGGCTTTATTCCAATTGGGGGGGACCGCATAACTCAGGGGCCCCTGACCCAATCTTTAAAAAACTTGGGGGTTCTTGCAAGAAGGGTCCCCTCAAGCTACACTGAATGTTTGGGACCTCTACCTCCAAAAATGCCCCCCCCCGGAGCCATGGAATGCCGTGAATGTGTTTTTAACAGCTTTATTCCAATTGGGGGGGACTACATAACTCGCGGGCCCCTGACCCAATCTTTAGAAAACTTGGGAGTTCTTGCAAGTATGGTCCCTCCAAGCTACCCCAAAGGTTTGGGACCTCTACCTCCCAAAATGCCTCCCCCGGAGCCGTGGAAAGCCGTGAATGTGCTTTTAATGGCTTTATTCCAATTGGCGATTTTTTGGGGGGACCCCTTTCAGGCCCCATATCTCGGGACCCATTGACCCAATCTTAACAAAACTTGGGGGTTCTTGCAAGAAGGGTCCCCTCAAGCTACACTGAAAGTTTGGGACCTCTACCTCCAAAAATGCCCCCCCGGAGCCACGGAAAGCCGCAAATGTGCACTCGCACCCCCCCACCCACAGGGATCTCTCTCTCACACAGACACTCTCTCTCTCCCTGGACCGTGCAGCAGCTGGGCTCATGCACTCATCCATGACTGATTAGCCAGAAGAAGACCCAGCTTGGCCACCGATTGGCCACAGGAGAATGCTGCTTTGGGGGCACCGAACTTGTATGAATTTATCCGGTGTCCGCCTGAACTCGCCGAGTTCGGTTCGTCGTTTTCCCACCTTTTTTGACTTCGGTTCTATCCGAAGTAGAAACCGCCGAATCAGGGGAAATTCGGCTGTTTTTCTTGTTGGATGGAACCGAATCGACAGCCCTAGTTCATGTGTGTGTGTGTAAATGTATGGAAAAGTAAAAGAGCTGCTACCCTTCCTTGAATGAATTTAACCCTCAGTCTCAACTTGGCATTCTCAGTCTCTTGAGGAAAAAGATTTGTAATCCTTAACTATTTAGCTACAGGAAAATAAATCAGAGGAATGAAAAGCCCAAGGAAGCTTGCTAATACACAGAACAACATCTGGAGTGATCCTTAAAACTAGAATTTGCAACAACAAAACAAGACAACTTTGAGTCATAGAGGCAAATGCTACTAAGAAATCAGTTACCTCAGCTACCTCAGCTACCTCCTCCCACTACCCAACACCATTATACTAGTCCAAATGTAATTAACAGTAACAATTTGCCTTCACTTACAAAAATAAATATATAAAGAGGGAGCAATAGAGATGGACTATCCCACTAATTGGTTTTGAGTTGCAGGGAATTGGTTTGCTGCGTGACTGCTTGACAATGCAATCCACCTTGCACAAACATATGGTTTTTTAATTCACATGGGGACTTTAATGTCAATGCCCATCTTCTAGCCTAAAACATCAAACACAGTAATAAGTTAATTAAAACAGAGACACATTCCTGTTGCTTTACAAGCAAAATAAGAAGGGGGTTTGAAACAAACTTACTGTGGTTTTCGAATATATTTTCTAATATATTATATTATATTTTGTGTGTGTGTGTGTACATGTGAAACAATCAGTCAGGGCAATGGAGGAATAAGCCATTCCAAACACAGTATAATCATGTGTATCAAAACATATTGATTATTAATTATAAAGTTGTTTTCCACTCAGGGACAGGCTTATGTGGTTTCCCCACTGCTGCCAATACAGAACAGTGCTACTGCATTGATTTTACGTTGACTCTCCAAGCTCAGAACCATTGAGTAAAGTATACTAAACTAGGTCAATTGTTGCTATAAGTCAGAGAGATGAAATCATAGGTAAGCACTTTTAAGCCCAATTAATATGGCAAGAGTGTTAAGCATGAATTCATCTCTGTATACTTTGGATCATGTCCTGTGTTAAGCCAAGCAAACTAGCCTGCATTGATAACTGGGCAGCCTCTGATTGTATGGAAAACAGAACAATGTATTGGTGAAGACAACATACCGTCTTGAAATAACAGATGCTTAGTTAACAAGTAAAAAGCATCTTCTTAATGAATATCGATGCTCCTTGATTTATTACTCTTTAATGAAGGAACAGCTGAGTAGGGCTGTTGAAAAAAAAATTCGGTATAGTTCGGTTTCGGCCGAATTTGGCCCGTCTGGATTTGGGATATGCCGAAGTCCAAACTCCCCCGCTTCGGGTCCATGCAATTCGGCGTGAATTCAAAGTTCGGGAAAAAAATTCAGGCTAATAAAGCCATTAAAAACACAACCGCGCCTTTCTGCGGCTCCAGGGGGGCATTTTTGGGGGTAGAGGTCCCAAACTTTCAGCGGAGCCTCAAAGGGCCCTTCTTGCCAGACCCCCCAAGTTTTGTAAAGATTGGGTCGAGGGGGGCTGAGATATGGGCCCCGAAAGGGGTCCCCCCACCCTTAATGTGCATCTCTGAGCAGAGCTTGCCACCCACGCACAAAGCTCCCAGCCCCGACAAACAGCTGAGCTGGGGGGAGCAAGGGCGGGGCAGGTGCAAAGAAGTTTGCAAAGCAACACAACTGCAAAGCAACACAACTGCAAAGCAACACAACCATGCAAAGCAACATGTTTGCAACCATGCAAAGCAACATGTTTGCAACCATGCAAAGCAACACCTAACACCTGGGAGTTTGCAAACCATGGAAAGGGACAGAGGCAGCTAGCTATGCATAATGAGCAGGAGGGGGTGGAATTTCCCCTTCTGCATCGGACTCGAGTCGGGACCAGGCAAATGCATTCTTTAAGTCACCATTTGAAAACCAGTTTTGAGCAAGCATCAAAATAGAGACTCGAGGGGGCACACACACCCCAGGCAGAACGGGTGAAAGCCCCCTTTGGCTCCCCCCCCACAGAAACTGCTCCCTCCCCACACACACACAGACTCTGCTTCCCCCCCCCCCACACACACAGGACAAAAATTATAGATTAAAGGCCCCAAAAGGGTCTTACTGTGGCTGTCTTCTGTTCCATCAGGAGGGGCTGGGAGGAATGGGTAATCCAATACGATTCTATTTAAGCACGGGAGGTTTTGCCTTGGATTTGCCGTTCTGGAGATGCATACAGGATCGGGTAATCCATTCATCCCAATAGGGAAAAGGGGAAAGCCCATATCTCGGGATCCCCTGACCCAATGTTTACAAAACTTGGGGGGTCTCTTAAGAAGGCTCGTCTGAAGCTATGCTGAATGGTTGGGGGTTGCACCCCCAAAAATGCGCCCCCTGCAGCCACGGAAATGGAAAAGGGGGGAGGGAAAAGGGGTGGAGCCCATATCTCGGGACCCCCTGTCCCAATGTTTACAAAACTTTGGAGGTCTCTTAAGAAGGCTCGTCTGAAGCTCTGCTGAAAGTTTGGGGTCTCTACCCCCAAAAATGCGCCCCCTGCAGCCACGGAAAGGAGCAAATGTGCACACCCACCCCCCAAAAGGATTTCTCTCTCTTTCTCTCCCCGGCTGGGCCACACAGCAGCTGATTCCTCCAGTACTCAATCCTGACTGATTGGCCAGAAGAAGACCCAGCTTGGCCACCGATTGGCCAGGGGAGAATGCTGTTTACTGGCGGTTATGCTGCTGCGCCCCGAATTTGCCGAATGTATTTGTGAACTCCCGAAATCGCTGAATTCAGCTCCCCCATTTTCCCGCCATTTTTGAGTTCGGTTCGTCCCGAACTAAAAACCGCCGAATCAGGGGAAATTTGGCTGTTTTTCGGTTCGGGCCGAACCGAAACGACAGCCCTACACATGAGGCCAGAAAGAAATGGAAAATGAATGGTGAAGGAGCAGGATACATTTTGTATGACCAACCAATGGGAGAATCCAAAGAAGTTGGCTTGCGCTGCTGCCAGAGACTCTGGCGTAATTTACAGCAGTATCTTTTCTTTCTTCCTTGCCAGCAGGGAGTCAGTGAATGATATAAAAATTCAATTTGACTTCCTATCCATGTACTGCCTGAAAACCACTAGATTCAGCATCTACTCAAAGGGAGAGTACCACAATTGAGATGAAACACTCTTGTGTTCTCCTTTAGAAAGAATGTCTTCATTCGATTCTCTAGAAACGATTCCTTTTTGTTGTTCAAGGCAGCTCTATATTTTTTGTTACCCATTGCACTTTTTTATTTCTGAATAGTAGGAACAAAAACAGTAAGCAAGACAGAGGTTTATGGGAAAATGCCACTTGTGATTGTTGTTGATAGCTTTCAGAAACAACAGAGCCAGAGCTTGGGATCTCTAAGGAGAAAAAAACACTGCAAATACTGTAAGTTATGGATGCAGGCAGGGGTGTGGGAAAAAAATTCCAGTAAATTTGAGTTTGGGTTTATTGGCCCTGGGTTTTTTCTGGGCAAACCGAAATAAGCCAAATACCCATACTAGTAAATGGGTATTTGGCTTTATTTCTGGGTTACCCCCCCCCCCAAAAGGTCTATTATAGTCCATGGAATTTATTTTTGAGGCTCCTGGAGGGGGCGTTTTTTTTTAGGTAGAGTCACCAAATTTGCAATGTAACTGCAAAGGACTCTCCTTAGATGGACACCAAAGTTTGGGAAAGTTTGGGACAGGGGGTCCAATTTTATGGGCCCGCAAAGGGGTTGTGCCATCGTCCAGTCCAGGTGTTTGAGAGAGCCAAGCTGTCAATCGATTTTCAGGTTCTTTCTTATAACTTTATTATATTTTGAATGCTCTAAGCTTGATCTCTGTAAGCACATCACTCCTATTTGGTCTTGTTATCTGAACTATGGCTACAGAGAAGAGCATCTCATCTCATCATCTCTTGAGCACAATCACTCAAAAGTGTGAATGCATGATAAATTGTCCCTGCTTTAGTTTGTAGCAGCAAAGTGGGTAATGCAGCAACTAGGAAGAAGCTCTAAATGCTGGATGTGCAAATCTGTCCAATGGAAGACACTCTTTGATTTGCTGGTGGCAATGGTTAGTACTCAGTTTGGTTTTGGTATTCCCCCCCTCCCCGGGAGTAAGGAAAAGTGGCAGCATCACCCAGCTGAACCTTGGGGTGGCTGTGGGGTTTTCTGTCCTGCTGGGGCCTGAAGAAGTGGGGGCTTGCAAGTCTATTCTTTCACACCGTATTCTTCATTTAGTCTACAGAGTTGCACTGCATTTAACATGACTATCTAGAAATATTCCCAATGTAACAGTGCTTTATCAACATTAGTCCTATTAAATCTGTGTTCTTGTATTTGTTCATGTACAAAAATGTTGAAATCACCAGCTGATTGTGTATGATTCAAAAAGTGCTGGAATAATGTGGCTTCCATGATCCATATCTGATTTTGCTCTCATGTTCACAAATCAAAACCTTCAAAAGTCTGCATGGTTTCCAACATTAACTGTAGTACATTCACAAATAACAAAGTAAATAATAGTTATACTTTTGCAAACTGATATGACAGACAACATTTTCACACTCCCATAAAAACTCCTCCTTACTACTTTTTTGCTCTTGGGATCCCCTCTGCTTCTTCTCCCTCTGCCTGACTCACCTGGTGCCATTGATATCATATCAAGTGTGTGTGTGTGGGGTGTGTGTGTGTGTGTCTATCTACCTGTCTCTGTCTAAAATATTTATATCCTGATTTTCTGCCAATCAATAGGATTCAAAGCGCCTTACATAAACTTAAAAACAAGTGCAATATTACATCAACAGAAAATATAAACAAGAAGGAAGCAAGCCACAACCTTCACTCATGATTGTACCAAGGGCATGACGAAAGAGCTCTGCTTTACAAAGGGGACAATCCTAAAGCAGGTCTACTCAGAAATGAGTCCCATTTCATTCAGTGGTGCTTACTTCCAGGAAAGTCTTTTTAGGCTTGCATCGAGAGCCTCTGAAACTGCAGACAGGTCCTTCTTCATACCATTAGGTGTTACACTGGGAACTCCATGTCTATAGCCCCTTAAGTGCTATAGCCCCCTTTTTTAAATAACAGGCATGCTTGACAAAGTTGGATTTGATGCACTGAAAAGAAGAGGTTGGGAGGATTTAATCCTTTCCCCCTGCACTATTTTTTTGATCTGACCTAGCCCAAGGGAGCTGCTGTTTGGTTGGTTTGGACAAACATACCGGTCATTTGTTCACCCATTCATTCCCTGTTCTCTCTTCAGAATCTGCCATTTTGTCAAACAATCCTTCCTTCTCCAAATCAAAGTTTTAAGCCCTGCTATTTCAATCAGTCTGAAATTGTGTTTTACCTGGGTAAGAAAATGAAATCCCAGGAGTGCCTCTTTGTGGCAGTAGGAATCATCTCACTATTAGTCTCTGCTTCTCTCCTAATTTCCCATTAGCATTTGATGAGTCTGGTGTACATTTATAACTTGAAGGAGGACACCCCCCCCCCCCCACAAAGCTGCTGCTGCTGCTGGGTTTGCAGGAACTTCGCTGAGTTGGAATTCAAATCTTGCTAATTTCACATTCTCCTTAGAATATATTGCTAGATGCAGGTCTTTCAGATGAAAAAATAGTACTGAATATTCAGTTAGCTACTTTGGAGACTGTATTACATCTTCAAGAGATCTGAGGAGAAGAACTTTCCTTAGATCTCATGATCTGGGATAGGCTCACTCATGTGCCACTGGTGTCAGCAGACTGATCCTGAACAATTCCGAGTAAACTGGTTGCCTGTATTAATCTTCTGTCAACAATGGTTAAATATAATCCTACCAACCAGAACCCTTTTCATTAGGCATCCATCCACTGAGAAATGCAGGTAGAAATTCCTCCTCTTTATGATAAGGAAAGAGTGAGAGATTCTGTATCTCTCAGTTCCATTATTTCTTAGGGATCATTAGTACATTATATTCTGTATTGTTGTGTTAAAAAGATCAACGGTGAATTTTACATGGATGCTGCAGACCTGTTTTGAGAATCCCATAGGTTCTTTGTTATAACGGTGAATTTGATCTTTTGGAGATGATGAAGACTGTGGTGCTAATTTTCTCAGGGTCTAATCAGACGATGTGCTGGGAGTTCTGCGCCAGGAGATCTTCAGCAACTCCCTGAGGCCCTTATAGATTGGTAAATTGGTGCAAGGAGGAAGACTTAAACCTTGTTTTCTATGCACTATGGCCCCAATTCAAATTTGCCCCTATGTTCCTTGAAATGACTTTTAGAGTATGCTGGAGGACTCCTGACATGGAACTCCTAACATATCATCTAGATCACTGGTTCCCAACCGGGGGTCCGTCGACCCCCAGGGGTCCACAAGAACTAAATTAAGGTCCGCGAAACAAAGTTATAAACCCATAATAAATTAATATTTTCAATTAAAAGTTCTCTATTATAAAATATATATATTCAAATATTTTTCTAAGTTTAATGTTTAACTAACAGTTATGATTAAAGTTTATTTTCAAATTCTCTGAATTTTTATTTTGAACTTTGGGGTCCCTGCACCGAACAAAAAAGTCCTAGTGGTCCCTGGTCAAAAAAAGGTTGGGAACCACTGATCTAGATAGACCCTTATTCGACTCTATACTGTATTGTTAAGATGTATGTACAGCATTTTTAGATAGGTTCTAACCCCTTTGCAGGGCTTTACCGAGTATACTGACCAGCTGGAGCGGTAGTTTATTCTATCTAAGATTTTTAAAAAATATTTTTATTTGTGATATGATAATTTCCACTTAATGAATGGCTGCTTATTTTAAGGTAAATCACCCGTTAGCTAGTATGACTAGTTAAAGTGCCTGGGGAAAGTGCTTAAAGGGGACAAGGAATAACTTAAAGGAGGGATGAACAGCCTCTTTTCTGGAACCTGGCTTCCTTAGCCATAATATCACCACTCCCTCACCCTGCAAATTAGCTAGGAAGAGAATGACCCCTCCTGGGAATGTTGTAGCCCCACCTAGTGAGAATGACTAGCCCTGCCCTTATGGCCCCACATCTGGAGTGATGAAGAAGAAGAAGAAGAGTTGGTTTTTATATGCCGACTTTCTCTACCACTCAAGGAAGAATCAAACCAGCTTCCAATCACCTTCCCTTCCCCTCCCCACAATAGGCACCCTGAAAGGTAGGTGGGGCTGAGGGAGCTCTAAGAGAGCTGTGACTAGCCCAAGGTCACCCAGCTGGCTTCATGTGTAGGAGTGGGGAAACCAACCCAGTTCACCAGATTAGCATCCGCTGCTCATGTGGAGGAGTGGGGAATCAAAACCTGTTCTCCAGATCAGAGTCCACTGCTGCAAACCACCACTCTTAACTACTATACCACGCTGGCTCTCAAGGAGAGGTTTAGTGTTTAGTTAAGCAGCCATTTTTGCTTCACTTTAATAAATCCCCCTGAAGACTTTCTGGTTGCTAAGAGGGAAATAATGATGGTAGGAGAACAAACAGAAACCTTGTGGTATTTTAAACGCCTTTGTGATAGAACAATTCTTAGTGCTAGCATAAGACTTTGTGAATTTGAGCCATTTTGTCAAATGTGTGTGACAAAATGGTCCGTGACCTATGGAAGTTTGTGTTAGAAGAAAAAAAAAGTTAATCGTTAAGGTGATTCAAGACTACAGTTTATTTTTTTCAAGGCCACCCCACTGTAATTGTTGCTAAGGTTAGAGAATGGTACTGTCATATTACAGACTGGTTTTTATTCGGATGGGGATAAAGGGAATTAGAGAAGCATTATTGGATTAATGATCATTAAACTGGGATTACGGCATACACCAGAGTAGATTCCACAAAAACTTCAAGCAGCTTTCTGTGAACGGTAGCTGACATATGGCCCATTTCAGAAACAAGGTGATATCACTGTTTCATCCCCTTAACGACATGGCACATGCTAAAAATAAGACTAGCCCGAGGAGACCACAGTGAGAAATCAGCCGCAGGGATTGAGAAGTAAAATATCTATTCTGGAAGAGATAAAAATTCACATCTAATGACACATCAGAGTCTGCGTTTTTGTTAGTTTCATTACTTTCCGCTGTATTGTTTTGGTCTGGCAAATCCAAAAGATGAGGATTAAAAGAATGGACCTGTTCCTAGTAGCTGCCCAGAACCTTTGGGGAATGAAAAGAGGTAGTTGCTTATGAAGAGCCTTTACTTTAGCCCGATTTATTGCACTCCCAGCTGCCCTTATTGAAGGGAGATATGCACGCACTCCTTGTGCACAGTACCTTTGCCCATGTTAGTTAGAAACTATCGAACATGTCCTATTATACTGTTGTTTTTACCAGGAGATCTGAACCAGGTATATTAGTCCAATACTGATAGCTGGTAATCAGAGATAGTAAGAAGCCCTCACGGGTCGCTGGTCACTTAACGGTAAGCTATGATACATTGGATTATGGTTTGATTGCTGTTTATAGATATTGCACATTATAAGACATTATTATTGGTTGATATAACTTTTTTATTTAGGTCTATGTACCATATATAAACTCTAAGAATTTTCGACTGAAGAAGCTACCGTGAAACGATTACAATATCCGGAAGTATCGTTTTGATTCTTATATTATTTTGGAACTTCGGTGGAGCAACCATTTGTGGAATTTTGGTTTCTACATTAATTTATAGCCTCGGTGGAGCAACCGTTTGAGGAATCTTGGTTTTCTGCACTCTTGAAACAGCGGTGGAGCAACCGTATGTGGAACTTGATTTATTTAAAGCATTTCTGGAATGACGGTGAACTTCCCCTTTGAAACAGACGGGAATACCGCTTTTGGACACTTACCTGAATTTGACCACTTTGGTTTTGGATCTTATGTTTGGACTATGGTATAGAGGTGATACCTGTTTACATATTTGCGTTGTTGGCTTTAGAACCTGCTTATTGTATGGTTTTTGTTTGTGTTATTTTATTACTACTAAATAGGTTCCATTTACTATTAAACTGAGCTGTATGCTGTTTGTGGTTTCAAATTACCTGGAGGTTGGCAATCCTAGCTGGGGAGCATAGGGTGCATCAGTGATGGCATAGCATCAATTCCAGGAAAAACCAAAGAGTTTTTGAAGATTCCTAGAGATTCCAGATGCAACTTCTGGATTTCCCTTGGAAGTAATATCAATCTTCTCTAGAAATTGTTGGCAATTTCTATGGAGTTGTGAAGTCACTTCTGGATTTTTCCTGGAAATGATGTCATGCCATTGCTGATGGCATTTTTTATTTTTTCCCTTCCCACCAGCCACCGGAGTGCCAGTGGAGCAGACAACACCTGCTGGGGGCAGGAGATCTCCCACCCCCTAGCAGCCATATGGCAACTCTAGGAGAAACAGGGATGAACTGAGAGGGAAAAAATGGCCCTGGAAGGAGGCCCTGCCCCCCCTCCAAGGAGGGAGGGAAAAAGAGACAGACTGCCTGCCCAGCTAGCCCTGCACCTCCCAAGACTTGACTAGGCATTGCCCTCGCTACTACTAGGCAAGCCCAGCCCATGGGGGGGGGGGTGTCAGGCCATCAGCCAACAGGTGAGCCAACACCCATAGTTGGCATCACTGACCAGGTCTGAGTGGAGCGTTCCCTTCATGTCTGGCAATGTTTGTGGGGTTTGGCTCTGCTAGCTCATGGCTTCAAATGGCCTCCACTGGGAACATTTCCTACAAGTTAAATGGATAGACTGTTCCTGCTTACCAGATTCCATCACACTCCACCATTCTTTTATTAGTTCAGTTTATTTATTTTTAGTTGCCTCTACAGATTGACTCAAAGTACGGTACAGAAATTAACCGTAAAACA
This sequence comes from Euleptes europaea, assembly GCF_029931775.1. Taxonomy (NCBI): domain Eukaryota; kingdom Metazoa; phylum Chordata; class Lepidosauria; order Squamata; family Sphaerodactylidae; genus Euleptes; species Euleptes europaea. Next base: position 101,997,033 of record NC_079312.1, on the reverse strand, counting down.
TTATGCATCAAACTAGATCTATTTTGTCTGGGCAGTGCTGCTTCTGGGGTAATCTACAGGAATAGTATTTTTTTAAAAAATAAAAAGCACTCATAGGTTCATTAGGACCAGAGCTACAGGAATTTCCTGTCCTCCTGCCACGTTTCTGTCATATGCATGTTGTGTATCCATTTCACTGACCTTTAACTATCATTCTGTTTTCTTGTATTCTCAATTTCCCCGTCACAATTTTGATTTGTAATTGCACTCTTTATGGTTTTTTGATTGTGAAGTATTTGCATAGGCGTTGACTGTTGTGATACTAAATCCACTCTGCTGTGCCCCTTTTCATTAACCTCTAGCCTGTTGATGCTTGTGAGGACTCTCTTCAATATGCTTGTCTAGTTCCAACATTTTCCCTACCCAAGCAGGTGAGGAAGTGGAGAGAAATTGAAGTGACATGTGAAACAAAGAATCAGAGTGCTTTTTAGCCCCCATGACTTATTTTCAGCACTTATCTTCTTTGATTGACTAAAATCCCAATATGGAGGTACAGGAAAGTGTTTTTTTTTATTCCAGTCTGTGATGTTCCATGGCTATATCTCTTTCACTTAAGAGGCTCACATTGATATTTGACTCAGTTGTCTGCCTGCTGCTGAAGTCCATATGGTTATTGATCTGTCCTCCATCCCTTCCCAACAGCTGACGGCCATTGCTAAGAAAACAGTATGTTCATCACTGGCTTCATAATCACAATGATAAGTAAGCAGCAAGTCATAAAGTCACATGAATGATTTTGTCTTCATGTGGATGAGCATCAGCAGTATGACCATGAAAGAAGAGAAAAATCTGGAACCAAAAAAGCTCTTGTGGCTGCATCCCTTTATTTCATATTATCACCCCACTCGGTCCACATCCTGTATTAAAAAAAATAATATTATGTGTATTATTTTATAAAATTACACACACATGGGGGGAAGCTTCAGTCTTCATTTTCAGTCAAAAAGAGACTAAACATAATCTTATTACCCCTGAAATAGTCTGTCTGTCTGTCTGTCTATCTATCTCTGCTCATACAGCTATAGCCTCGGGCAGAAAATAAAGGAATAAAAATGCCTTACTTAGTGTTATTCTTTTGGTATTTAACTATTGCCCCTATACATTTTGCCACAGACCGAGTAACAGAAACATTTGTATAAGATAGTAGCCATGTCACCTGCACCCTTGTATTTCCAGATGCCTCATTGGATATTTCCATAGTTTTAAATAAAGGAGTAATTAAACTGGCCCTCACCTCATTAAATATAGGATGCTCCATGATCATATGTTGCTTAGTTTCAACCTTGTCACGTGAGCATCTACATGTTCTATTTCAGTATGGCACCTTTTATCGCTGCCCTCCAAAACTGCCGAAGGAAGGGCATTCATTCTTGCCAAAGTAAAAGCTCTTCTGAGGCTCCTGCAATAGTCCTGAAACCATACAATTATTGCTAAAATGCATAAATGGAAAACACAACACCACAGTGAAAATGTATAGAGGGATGACAACTATAAAATAAAATGCAACAGCATTCCATTTTTTTGAGCCCAGGTGTTCTTCATCTTTTTTAGTCCTTTGTTTTATAAGGTCATTGTTTCCATTTTAGGCCTTCCTCGAGTAGCAGATTTATGATGGGAGAGTTCCAGACTGTACTTTTCTAGAAGCTCTAGAATCTTTGTTCAGGAGATATTTAATGGTTTCTAATACCTGTCAAAATGGGGGAAGAAGAGGACTACCACCCCAGCTCAGATATCTGTGTAGCCAGATGGCCCATGGATAAGTGACCAGCTACTAAAGGGTTCCAGAAGATCTTAGCAGAGGAAGTGGTGCACATCTGTCCACCACCATATGGCATCTCCCCACAACCATGATTATCAGCGCAGGCTCCCAGCTGCAGCATGGTTGGTACAGTCAGTCTTCCAGGAGTGGGAGAGAAGAGGATCACTTCTGCTTCCACTCACCTAGGAAGGACGTCTAATTTAGGCTGATTTACCATCAAGATGCAGCTGGAGAGTCTGAAGACAACTTGGTAAAGAAACTAAACCAAAAGAAAAGCACAAGATTACTTCTCTTTGTCTAGTTTGATGTGCTTCACAGTGGCTGATATCAACTTTAATGTCTTCCAGCTGTTAATCAAAATGATTTAGGGGATATTAAAAAGCATTTGTGTCGCTGCTAGCTACAGGAGTCTCCAAATACACTTGGATTGGCTGTCTTCACCGATTAAAGTCAATGGGAACTAGGTATGTGTTTCACTTGTAGCATGGCCAGCTGATCCAATGGGTCATGAGGGCTTTAGAAGGAAGCAGCCCATCACAATGAAGACGGGGCTGTTTCCTTGGATCATGAGAAGATTAGAAAAGGCAGTCATGCTGCATTATTCTCACACAATTGAAAGCAAAAGGAAGCCTGCCTCAGTAGAAGTTCCATCATAGAGCCATACAAAGAGATTTCAAAGGTATTTCAGCATTGCTTTATAGAATAATCAAGTGCTTCAATTGCTTTGTGTGCACCTTAACTCTAGACTCCACCCCTTTGGCAAGGTGAGCATGTAGAAAGTATGCTCTCCCTGGACTTTGGTCCCCTTCATGTTCATGTCTGAAGCCCTAGCATGTGACACTGAATACTGTCTGCAGATGAACACTTTGTGGGAAGTTTATACTCATGGGCCCTGCATACACAATGGTAGTATTCAGCATCCCAAGTAAGGCTGTAATGAATACTCTGTTGCCAATAAAATGGTCAGTTTTTACAATGGAGCTTTGCATAGTCAAGGTTTTCCTTGATGAAAACCAGCAGGGAGGTGGCAATATATATCTTACTAGAAGAGACAGGTGTGCACTCCATGCATGGCTTATGAAATCTAATGCCACAATAAATATTTTAGTCCTTAAGGTATCTCAACATTCTTTGTTGGTCTGGCTGCAACAGACTAAGATGGCAATCCCTCTGGAATCTGTCTAGGCTGTAAGAGACTTTGACCTATTTAAGGGCATACTGTTTGGGCTTTGGAATTATGAAGAAAGCTGTGTACCTTTGACTTACAACTTTAAAATAGAGTGAGCAAAGCAAAAAACAATATGGACAACTGATAAACAAATTATATATCAGTGTTATGCTCACCTGAGTGTTTGGGGAAGAAGAGGAACAATGTTCATATTCTTTCTTGTATGAAAGAAGGGCTGTTATCAGTTTCTACAGTACTTTTCAGTATACTAAATAGGTTAAGCTGAAGGGTATTTTAAAAATCAACCTCAGGTTGAGCATGTGGCTGTCACATCTGGGAGGGTCATAAAAAGGGGTCACAAGAGAAAGTGATTTGTCTGGGGTGCCAGAAAGCTCATAGCTAAACAGTAATTTGAACCAGGTGAACCATCAAACCCAAACCAACACTGAATTCACTACTAGCTTTCACTCTGAATGTTGCACTATCACCCTGGCCCTTAATGGTGTACAATAGTCAGCATACAGTTGCCACCTGGCTAGTGCATGAGCTCTTCCTTGTATAACAACAACAACAACAATAGTATTGACAATAATAATAGCAGCAGCAGTAAATTGTGGAACCCCCTGCCCCAGGATGTGGTGATGGCTGCAAACTTGGAAGGCTTTAAGAGGGGAGTGGGCATGTTCATGGAGGATAAGGCTCAAAATGGATACTAGTCATGATGCATACCTCTTATCTCCAGTATCAGAGGAGCATGCCTATTATATTAGGTGCTGTGGAACATAGGCAGGATAATGCTGCTGCAGTTGTCTTGTTTGTGGGCTTCCTAGAAGCACCTGGTTGGCCACTGCGTGAACAGACTGCTGGACTTGATGGGCCTTGGTCTGATCCAGCATGGCTTTTCTTATGTTCAGTAGTGGTAGTAGGGTATGTTTAATAAAAATGGCTTTTCTACTTTAGCTCCCTAGGAACTCATTTAGCCTAATAATTGTGAATCGTAATGACTTCTGCTCCTATGGGACAGACTGAACATATTCCACTTTACAGAGGAATCATTTGGGCAGCACCATGTGAAGCGATGCTTAGCCAAGTGTTAAATAAGACTGTGAATCTGTGTTCTTGTCCTTTTAATAGTTAATTGGTATATATATATTACATCTTCATACTGCGCTCCTATTACCCACTAAATAAGGTCCTATCACCCACTAAATAAGAAGCACCATAGGCTTGGATCCATACTACTTCTGTGGGTGCAAGGAATGGGCTCCTGCTGGAGAGTGGAGGTGACAAAATTGTGACCCACAGGCAGAAGTCCTTGTACCTGTGGAAACAGTAGTCTGGGTGCAACCTATGGGAAACTGCACATTACTCTGGCTGAATTTCCAAGCTGTTGAGTGAGTGTGGCAGTACTTGGCTGACCACATGAGCAATGGCCATCTGTCCAATGGTCACAATTACTTTGGGCAATTTTTTTCATGCTCCCCATATTTCAGAAAGATGTAAGGGAGATTATGGGGGAAGCATTACATAAGAACATAAGAAAAGGTATGCTGGATCAGATCAAGGCCCATCATGTCCAACAGTTTGTTCACACAGTGGCCAACCAGGTGCCTCTAGGAAGCCCCCAAACAAGACGACTGCAGCAGCACCATCCTGCCTGTGTTCCACAGCACCTTATATAATAGGTATGCTCCTCTGATGCTGGAGAGAATAGGTATGCATCATGACTAGTATTAATTTTGACTAGTAGCCATTGATAGCCCTCTCCTCCATTCAGAACGATACAGTCCAGAAACTATAACTACTCAATGAGATGTTTGTAGAGCATCCACCATGGAGTTAGGAGAGAAGACCTCTTTCTTGATAATATAAATTTGGAATAGCCTCATTTTTGGTTCCTATGGCTACTGTTATTTTTCACCAGTTGACACAGGAGTCCAGAAATTATATGAAGGTCATACGGTTAAATATACTATTTTAGAAATAGAATTAAACCAACAGTAAAGCCTAATGCTGCTTATTTTCTTGGTATTTCTATTCTACCACTGCCTGTATAACAGCAGTATTTCAGTGTTACAAAGTCAACAGAGTAATGCATATTTAATTTGCTAAGTCACATAGCTGTACTGTTTCCTTCTGCAAACACTGATCATTACGACTTCGAATATTTATGTTTAGAGGAAAATTTCTCTCAGCATTTCCCCTGCTTGCTTCACTGTGAATTCTCCACCTCTGTGTAAATAATCCCTTCTGAGGGGAATCCTCATGGAACACCATACATCAGAAGCAGCAAAGAGAGACTAAGCCTTCATATTGGCTGAATAATCACTGGCTTATTGATGGAGACAGGCATATTCCTGTATGATAATTCCCCTTGCTCACTGCTGATTGGATTGTGATAAGTTGTGAAGTTTGGTGATGAACTCAATATGGTTGGTTACGTACAACTTTTTAAAAAGAGTGACTATCCAATTATTTTTTCATGTGCTGGCAGAATTTGAAGGATAATATGAAGGTTATGAAACAAATTGAACGCAGAGACTTTTAAGCTGTTGTGGCAGATGAAGGTGTTATGTGCATATTCACATAACATTTGCCTCTTATTTGTCACCTTATTCTATTAGGAAAGAGGAATATATTATAAAACCTGAAAAAACTCCAGATGAGGATATGATTGAAGTCTGAACCTGACTCACTCCAGGGTCTGGAGTGAGAGCCAGCATGGTGTAGTGGTTAACAGCAGTAGTTTGGAGTGGTGGACTCTGATCCGGCATTTGATTCCCCACTCCTCCACATGAGTGGCAGAGACTAATCTGGTGAACTAGATTTGTTTCCCCACTCCTACACATGAAGCCAGCTGGGTGACCTTGGGCTAGTCATAGCTCTCTTAGAGCTCTCTCAGTCCCACCTACCTCACAGGGTGTCTGTTGTGGGTAGAGGAAGGGAAGGTGATTGTAAGCCGGTTTGATTATTCCTTAAGTGGTAGAGAAAGTCGGCATATGAAAACCAACTCTTCTTCTTCTGCCTTGGCTCTAATGGAGCATTTCTGTAGACAGATGGATTTCCATTCAGGGACATTGAGGCTGTTGTGAGAGGGAGGTGAGAAAATCACGCTAAACATGCCAATGGCTCCAAGCCTGTGACTTGTGGCTGCAGCCTGCCTATTGGGGAGGAATAGATGCCATTGACCACCCATGAAAGTATTGTACAGTAACAATATCCATAAGTGGTGAGATGCCACAAGAGAAAGGGCATTTCCCTGGTTGACAACTCATTTTCAACAGTGTCTATATTTTGGATTGAGAAAGTGCTGATGGACCAGTAACATTGTTTCTGTCACATTACTCAATCCCATGAAAGCCAAGACACAAGCAAAGGATTCCTTCATAGATATGCTCAAGAGATGTTCATGTTTGTTTGCTAAACATAAACCACTTGTGTACCATGGTTAGGGTTGCCAACCTCCAGGTACTAGCTGGAGATCTCCTGCTATTGCAACTGATCTCCAGCTGATAGAGATCAGTTCACCTTGAGAAAATGGCTCCTTAGGCAATTGGACTCTATGGCATTGAAGTCCCTCCCCTCCCCAAACCCCGCCCTCCTCAGGATCTGCCCCAAAAACCTCCCGCCGGTGACCAAAAGGGACCTGGCAACCCTAACCATGGTACACAGAAAGAGCAACACAGTTTATCTGATTGCTTGTTGAACTTCAAGCAGACATTATTGTGAAGGCAGGAAAAGCCATTTAGTGTCAACTTTTGCTTAGCATCACTATTTTCCATTTTGAATGCTTAGAAAACCGTTGTTATAATTGTAGAGGCCTAGCAGAGACCATGAGAAACAAGGTGCACCTGCAGCCTGTTGCCAAGCAGATAAGGCTGTGCAAGGCCGAACCAGCATACCAGCCTAATTGGGAGATGGTTTTCATCTGTGAGAAATTGGGAGGGGGGAATGACTTCACTCTTCACTCCTGAACCCAATCCAGCTTGAACCGGCCAGAACCATCTAGAGGTTTCGGAGAATCACTGTTCCTGATTGGAAGTCAGGGGTCATCTGACTGGGATTCAGATTGCCATAAGTTTAGCCATGCTTATGCTATACTATCTATCATCATCACCTGAACTGCTTTGGCACATTACTCTGCTCAGATACAGCAATGCCGCAATGCAAGAAACTAAGGCCTGAACCAGCTTAGCTTAAGAGTAAAGAACTTCAGCTAATTAGCAGAGTTGTAAGTATAACCAGCAAGACTTTGTTATTTTCTTTGCCAGTGTGTCTTTAAGATTACTGTACTCGCATTTTAATTATTTTCTTTTAAACTCTTAATAAACCTTCTCATTTAAGAAGTGGTTTGAGTTATTTGACCTGACTCGGTTACGTTACAACACGACTGGAGCTCTGGAGAGGGCGGCCAGTTGTGACATGGTGGCAGCGGTGGGATCAGGTCCAGTTACTCAAAAGTAATTCTTAAAACACTGGCAGTTTATTATTTTGTGCAGTCAGGATGTCGTTCAGGAGTACTGCGAGTTTTGAGTTAGGCACCAAGCCGTGGCACAAAATCTCCAGGTATCTCCCAACCTAGTGCTGGCACCCCTACATAGGGGACATACTTCAATCAGGTTAAAAAAATCTTAAACCAGATGGCTTACAAAAAAGGGATGTTAGAGAAACATCATCATAGTAGCATAAAAAGACTCTTGCAAATTTGGATTTTTGAAAAAGATTGCGCTTATGTGTGTGTGTGTGTGGGGGAATCAAATAGGGCTACTCAAACATTAAAGAACCCCGAAAGAAAAATGTACTGGTTTGTACTGATCAGTGTGTTCTTTGATTCTTCCCTTTGCTGTGCACAGCAACAGGGGCTTTGGTAGAAGAGTGTCATCTTTAAGCCCCTTAACTATTACTTTGGCCGAACCTTTGCTGCTGTTAATACTAGAGTGGGAGTGTCTTGCAGAACCTTTTGCTTGCATCTTAGTAACTGAAGTATACGATTCAGGGAGGGCTCTGACAAAGCATCTGTTTTTATGTTTACAGTGGGAGGAGGGGGTTAAAAGCTAGGGTGACTTCGGATTTCTCATCTCTGTGTTTTGACTTGAATGGTCCCATTTTGATTTCACTTCTGCGTTACATGAATCAAAACGGCCTATCTTCATTTTTGTACCATTTTCTGTGTTCTCGACCCAAATTTGTCATGTAAAATGTTCACATTTTTTAACATTATCTGGTTGACAATAAACTACCATTGTATATTATACATACAAATGACATCCAATGTGAGTAGAAAATGTATATTAGAACTAGGCAACTAGCGTACATCAAAGAAATTGATTCTACAGAATCAACGGCAAAAAGTAGGTAATTGAAACCATTGACAAATATCTGAACAGAAATGAAACTGAGAACACTCATTCATCCCTATTAATAAGGAATTTAACTCTTTCTGAGCTTGCATGGTAGCAGTTCATTGATTGGGAAGCAATTCTTTTCTCAGTTAAAACTTCAGACCTTCAGAAAAATAGTCACCAAATAGCAAAACCCCCTATTTTCCTGTGGTCCATTTTGTGGAAAGGTGGCTGTGGTGCAAATGGGTAAGGCTTATTGAAATCAGAAACCATGGTGGGGGGTGGACATAGGAACACCAAAAGGGGCTAGATTAATGGGCCTCCCATTTTAGTTTCCTTACAAAGTTATATCATTCTTATAACCTAATTTGGTTTCTCCAAGTGTCTTACACTGTAAAGTCCTGATTACTTATAGCAGTCAATCAAGTAATTCAAGACAGAGGTTAACAATTAAGCAGGCCTTTTATTGATCAATAAGAGAGCAGATATAGCACGTGGAAGAACTCTTTTCTCAAAGTCAGAGCTCTTCCCCGAACAAAGGAAGACAACATGTTTTATAGGTCATTGACAGACAGCACTAATGATAATTACATAGAAGACTTTAGCCACTGATTACCTGGAACGTATAAACAGATATTTACATATCCTATAGAAATCTTTGGAAGGTTTGACTATAACTAATGATGAAGAAAAGAGAGTTAACATTCCATCATGACATTTCTTGCTCTTAAATCAAAGTTTTAGCCCCAATTAAGAAGCCTGCTTGTACCATGCGAGAATGATCTCACATTCAGCTGACTGCAAACAGGTCATCCTGACCCAGGCTCCTCACAGTAGGAAATGTCTGTTGACCAAAGAATACAAGTTACCCATAATGCAAAGTGATTCTAGACTTGTGTATGACAATATATATATGTGTGTGTGTGTGTCTTATGCTATCTGAATATACATATGTGTGTAGAATATATGTGTCTGATGCTCATGCTCTTATATCTGAGCATGGCTTGTGAATGTGCATATATATATGAGAGAGTATATGCTTTTCCCATAAATGAAGTTAATACGGCATTTCATTTCCCCCCCTTGATTTGAACCTTTTAAATTCTTTTAAAAATAGAAATGAAAACACTTGAGGTGGAGGTGAGGATTAGCGAACTGCTTTGGGTACAAACAGCAGAACCATTAGGTTCCCTGGTGCTTTGGGTGAGGGTTGATCAAAGGGCATTGTGACCATTGGTGAGCTTCGGAGAACAGTTCGAATGAGATACATAAAACAGGGGATACAAAAGGGTATAAAGATTATTCCAGCAAGTGCACAAGCTAAAAAGAACATCAACTTTTTCCACCAAGCCCCTGCAAAAAGATTTTCCCACCAAGATGCATCCCAAGCACTCTTCCAAGATTGAACAGGGACATGGGCTACCTTTCGGATATTGGAGGCAATATTAAGGATTGCTTCTCCATTGTCATCTATTTGGAGGCAACAATTAGAAAAATTAAATTTGGCACAAACCCCACCCTGTTCAGCAAGGAGGTAGTCCAAGGCAAGTCGGTTCTGGTAAATTGCTGCTCGCATCTGTGTTTGCTGATGGGCCAGCAGCTCTAAAGCACTGGCAGTTTGGTTGGTAATGATTTCTAGAACAGCTTGAAGCCGGATGATGCGATTTAACATGTATATAGGAGTTCTATACCCAAAAGTGCCATCATTGGCCCAAGAAGCAGGGTCATAATATTCAATGATGCGCTGTGGGGGCCAAGCATCACCCCAATGCTGAGATCCACCAATATTAATAGATCTTTTATCTCGTTTGAGGTCATCATAGATTGGGATTCCTAGGGAGTTTCCTTTGACTGCAGGCAGCAAGAAAAACCCTGGCTGGATGGTCCCGAAGGCACATGTTCCAGCCCACTTGAGTGGCAGTTGAGAATAAGCAGCGTTACCACACAGCCAAAAGAACCTATCAGGAGCAACCCAGGGGAGGGAGAAATTAGAAGGGTCACTCCAGAGCCGTCGTAAAGAGGGGAATGCCTGGAATGGGTTACTGCCTGAGCAATTAAACAGTCGGGAGTCATTAGCAGGGACACATTTTTCACTCCTGTTGGTGGCTGAGAAAAAGAAAGTGGGAGCTTGAGGCCACCAGAAGGAGTGGGTGTCATTAGCTACAAGAGTGGAGGTGCATAGAGTATTTCCTACAGGGTGATTGAACTTGGCAGATTGTCTGCGGGATACACAGAGGCTCCCAAGAATTGGAGCTCTCAGCTGCCAGAGCTGTGGCCTGGCTGAAGGGTTAAAGGAAGGATGGCGATTCCACTCGGCTAAGGAAGCCGGAGGAATCTCAATTGGTTGCCAAGGCCAGTCACTGCTCGCGACTGATCCACCACAGACCCAGCAATTAGTAACATTTAGCACATCAGCAATTCTTTCTCCCAAGTCAATGAATGAATTTTTAGCTGGATCTGGGAGCCGAACTGTTTTTGCTAGTTGTCTATACAGGGAAGGATACACTAGAGGGCCTTTTGGAGTTGGGATATTTCTCAGAGGAGGGGGAGGCAGCAAGACTCTTGCCTCAGGAGCAGGAGCAGGCAAGTTAGGAAGGTGGCCTTTTGAGTCTTTCTGTTTCACCTGGGATGTACACACCCAAGAGGCCCTAGGGCAAGACATTCCAGCCCACTTCCCAGTGACATGTCCTAGGTTTTGGGCCATGAGATAAGTCTTTCCTGCCTCTGTACAGGTCTTAGAAGGGAGTTGGAGACAAGCGGAATTAACACTCGGGAAAAAGCGAAAGGCTTTGACTGAATAGCCATCTCGTTTTATGAACTCATGGCAGTGACGACAGGTAGAGGGGACACATCGAATGCAAGCAATGGACAGTGCCAGGGGGCTACAGAGAATTACTATAAGGAGGGGGGCTAGGGGACCCCTCCATGCATGTAGGGTTTTCATGGTAAATAACATTTTCTGCACACTGATCTTCAGAAACAGGCACACCACAGAGTACCTGTCTCTGAAACCAGCAAAAAATAAAAACAGATCCCACCCCAATCAAAAGTCCCAACACCTCGAGAGTCCAGTCCATTCAGGAACGGCTTTGAAATCTTCAGGAAAAGCGTTGAAGCCTCTTGGCAATCTTCAGACGCAGAGGAGCGAACTGTTCAGCTTGCCAGTTGAGGTTTGGGTCAGGGACAGGCTTTACTCTGGAACAGTGGATCCAAGGCTTGATTCCTTCTACTTTCACTGCTGTTGGAGTAGACAGGAGGACTTGCTTCGGGAGCGACCATCTAGGTCCGTGATGGCGAACCTATGGCACGCGTGCCATTTCCGGCACGCGTCGCCCTCTCTGCTGGCACGCACGGCTCAGCTGGGCGGCGGGGCCCCTGCCCTCCCAGCCGCCAGCTTTGAACTGCTCTGCGCTGCCTGCAGGCAGTGCGGAGCAGTTCAAAGGCCCCACCCCCCTCCCTGCACTCTCCGCCGCCCAGCCTTTCCCCTCTCCCCCCCTCCCCGGCCGAAAACCCCTTTGCAGAGCGCAGAGGCGGCTGCCGCCCTCCAGCCCCCTTCTCCCTCTCCCTCCCCCAGCCAAAAAACCGTTTGCGGGCGCACGAGGCAGCTGTCCCCCTCCAGCCCCCTTCTCGCTTTCCCTCCCCCCCTCCCTGGCCAAAAACCGCTTTGCAGAGCGCAGAGGCGGCTGCCGCCCTCCAGCCCCCTTCTCCCTCTCCCCCTCCCTGGCCAAAAACCCCTTTGCAGGGCACACGAGGTGGCTGCCATCTTCCAGCCTCCCTCTCCCTCCCCCAGCCAAAAACCCTCTTGCAGGGCGCACGAGGCGGCGGCTGTCTTCCAGCCCCCTTCTCTCCCTCCCCCCCTCCCTGGCCAAAAACCCTTTGCAGGGCGCACGAGGCGGCTGCCGCCCTCCAGCCCCCTTCTCCCTCCCCTCCCCCCTCCTCCTCCTCCCTCCCCCTCCCCAGCCAAAAACCCTTTGCAGGGCGCACGAGGCGGCTGTCGTCCTCCAGCCCCCTTCTCCCTCCCCCCTCCCCCCTCCCCCCTCCCCCCTCCCCCTCCCCAGCCAGAAACCCTTTGCAGGGCGCACGAGGCGGCTGTCGTCCTCCAGCCCCCTCCTCCCTCCCCTCCTCCCTCCCCCCTCCCCTCCTCCCTCCCCCCTCCCCAGCCAAAAACCCTTTGCAGGGCGCACGAGGCAGCTGTCGTCCTCCAGCCCCCTTCTCCCTCTCCCTCCCCCTCCCCCCCGGCCAAAAAACCCTTTGCAGGGCGCACGAGGCGGCTGTCGTCCTCCAGCCCCCTTCTCCCTCTCCCTCCCCCCCTTCCTGGCCAAAAAACCCTTTGCAGGGCGCAGGAGGCGGCTGCCGCCTCGCGAGCCGGCCCTCCAGTCCCCTTCCCTTTCTCCCTCGGTGCCTTCCATGGGAAAAAACCCTTTTCCTGGGTCGCAAGGCAGCTGCCCTGCAGCCCCCTTTCCCCTCTCCCTTCAAAACCCCTTTCCTGGGCGCGCAAGGTGGCAGCGCGCCGGCCCAGAAGCCTCATTCTCCCCCCCCCCCGCCAGAAGCCCCTTTCCTCAGCTTGCGAGGCTGCAGCTGCCTCTCATGCTGGCCCAGAAGCCCCCTTCCCCACCAAAACCCCCTTTCCTTGGCGCACGAGGTGGCTGCCGCCCTACTCACCAGCCCAGAAGCCCCCTTCCTTCCCTGGCCAGAAAGCTCTTCCTTCCTTTCTTCCTTTCCTTTTCCTCCCTCCGTCCCTCCCTGAAAACATTCCTGATTCCAGCAAATGCCTGCTAGGTCTCTCCAGGACTTCCTCAAGAATGGAGAATACAGCCCTCCCACAACTGGTAGACTGCCTCTGAATGTGAAGGTACCACTATGGATGTCTGGTTCCCATCTATATTAGGTCTAATGCAGTTTTTGTTCTAATGCAGTTTTTGCAGGCAGCGTGGAGCAGTTCAAAGGCCCTGCCCCCTTCCCTGGACTCCCCGCTGCCCAGCAGGGAGTCCAGGGAAGTTGTTTTTTCTAAGCTAAAACCTCAGTATTCAGGTTAAATTGCCGTGTTGGCACTTTGCAATAAATAAGTGGGTTTGGGGTTGCAGTTTGGGCACTCGGTCTCTAAAAGGTTCGCCATCACTGATCTAGGTTGTTCCGGGCTTGGGGAAAGTTCTTTGATCAGGACCCAAGTTCCCACCTCTGCGCATGGAGGCCGGTCGGGCTGTGGGGGAAGGGCATCCAGCACCTGTTTGTGAATAGAAGACAAAACCTGCGCCAGCTTTTGCATGTACAAACTTAAGTTCTTTTCTCCCCCATATGGCTGTTTACACACAGAAGCAACAAATGGTCTCCCATACAATATTTCAAAGGGGGACAACCCAAGTCTGGACCCAGGGGCACTTCGGATATGCATTAGGGCAAGGGGCAGGACTTTAGTCCATGGGAGAGAAGTCTCTTGACACAACCGCGAAATGTGCGTTTTGAGGGTACGGTTCATGCGTTCAACTTTTCCCGAAGCCTGTGGGCGATAAGCTGAATGCAGGGACCACTGTATATCCAGAAAAGTACTGACAGCCTGTGTAACTTCCGAAATAAAGGCCGAGCCATTGTCACTTTCTAACCCCTTTGGGAGGGAAAATCTTGGGGCCAGAACGTCCAGCAGAGCAGCGACAACCTCACAAGATCCCTGAGTGGCAGTAGGTATTGCTTCCACCCATCCAGAGAAAAGGTCCACAAAAACCACAAATGTTTCTTTCTGCCATGTTGGGGCATTTCAGCAAAGTCAACCTGCCATGCCTCTCCTGGGTACTTGGCTGTTCTGTTTACAGTGTTCAACTTTCTCTCCTTTAAGAAATCTCAATGTTTTATGCATACTACAATGTGTGTACTGTCTTTGGTTATTAAGGGCAGCCTACAGAAGGCTGCTCCCTGATATTTTCTAACTTGTTCATAATAACACTTCTCTATCATATGAATATCTGCCTGCTTTGTAAAAAACGTAATAGCAACCAGGTATTCTCTCTCTCCTTGAGAAACAAGGGGAAGAGGAACAAAAAGTCTTAATGCTCTATTTTAGCCTTGCAACTCTGCTCTCAGCAGCCACTGCTAGTCATATACATGCCTGCTAGCCCCTTTTTGGCTAGATTTTTCCCTGCAAGGACCCTTCTACCAGAAGAGCTGACTGCATTCAGCTCTCTCCGCCTCAATGGTTTTGTTTGATTGTTTGCCTTGCCTTAAGGTGCAATGCAAATGCAAAGCACGCCCCCCAAGCCATTAATGTGTCTAAGTAATATTGTTAAGTATGCAAGCCTCTACTCCTGAGCACCCGCAACTACTGCTGGAACTCCCTGCTGTATGCTCCTCCTTTGTTCCTCTATGCCATCTCCAGGCAGGAGACTCCTGGTCAGCAACAATCCTGCTGCAAGCCAGCCTGCTGGCAAGGTGCCCCAAAGGTTGCCAAAGGAGGGAGGGTAGTCAACAATGGGCTTGCGAGAATGCACAGGGAAGGGAACAACTAAGAAATCTTTCCTTGCTAACAGGGCATGATTAAAAACTGGATCTCTGCTTCAAAACCAAGTGTCTCCCCCTCCCATATAGCCAGGGGAGCAGTCAGTTTCTGTGTAATCCTCGTATCTATGTATTGCCATAACTGGTTCAAGTGGGACCCTGCGCTGATATTAATATCCAGGGCTCTCTCTTGTGCCAACCTCCTGGACAGACCTGGACATGCCCCAAAGAAAACATCCAAGATCCAGCGGCCACCGCTTTGATTGCTTCTCGCCAAGGAGGGAGAGGGGTGATTTCATATGTGTATTCTTCAATGTGTACAATACAGGCTGCAAGGGACTGCCCCTTGGAGCCACTAAGTTTGTTTTGCCTAGTTTAAGTCTGTGAACCTCCCATATGTTTTTATACTATTGTGTAGTAACCACCAGACATTTCAAGCAGAAGACCCTAGTCCCCTACAACTAGAGACATGCACTTTCTGTGTGAATTTTCTTTTGAGGGTTAAGTCTTTATTTTTTCCAAATAAAATCATTTTCTTGCAAAGCATATGATCAAGAATGAAATGTGCAGTGCCCGAGCCAACCTGCCTCGAGAAGAAGGGCCAATTCCAGCCGGCTGAAAGCAACCATTAAGATTTTGTTTAACCCTTCCCTGACTGTAGAACTTTGAGCTCTTTTTGGACTCCAGGGGGGGGGTGATGTTTTGGTTTGTTCTTTCCTTTTCCAAGGCACCTTCAGCAAATCACCAGCGGTCTATCTCAGTATTTTAGTTTCATAGTTTAGAAATATAATTTGAGTTTAGTAAGAGCATTGCTTTATTCGCTGTTTATCTGTATTGAATGTATTGAAGATTGAACCTGCTGCATTGAGCCATCCAATGTGGTTGTTTTAAATATGCTTGCAAATTCAAGAATTCATATTCCTCTCTAAAGTGTACTGAGTTCCATAGGCAGTCCCCTTTTTAACCTGGCCTGGTTTTAGATTAGTCAAATGGTTCCCAGACCCCTTTGGCTTGTGCATCTCAGGTTTATGCATCTTCAATCAAGGTCTTCAAGCAAGTATCCAGGTCGTCTTCTCCAGTTGTGTTGACATCTCCACTAGAAGTGTCGACGTCAACAAGGGGGGGAATTGTAGCCTAACGGGTTGCCAATCTCCTGGACTGGTCATGGCAACCCCGGCAGATGTGTGCAGCAGCCTCTCCAGACCAAGTGGCAAGCCTGTGCCGCCATGGAAAGGACTCCTCTTCATCCCTCGAAACCAGCAGTCAAAGAGCAGCAGCCAAAGTAGTCCCTCCAGCAAACCAGAGGGCAACCATGTTCCTGTGTATCCTGCTCTAGTGAAAGTAATATTGTAGGGAATATGTCCAGGCATGTAGCCTGCGCCAGCACCCCCCCCTCTTGCAACATTGGACTAGTTCAGCAAAGACATTCAGCAGACATTAAGATAACAATGACTTGCCCTTCAGCAACGATCTCCAGACATTAGCAGCAATCGCACCTTTTGTTTCAAGCCATTAAGCCAATCAGTGAGACTCCTGACTTCTCCTGGGATTGCACAAGCCATTGGAATTATAATAGATTTCCAAATTCTCACTACCCCACAGATTAAGTCTGTTGTCACCTTTTTGCCACCTGGGAACCTAGGAGGGGTTAAACCCTTCTCCCTGTCCCCAGAAAAACAGTATAACTGGGGTGCTCTGAGCCCATTCGCTCTCTCTCTCCCTTGGGCCTTCCCCTCCATACTGCCTGGCACTCTGCCAGAGTGGGTGTTCATGCTTGGACACCTAGCCCCCCCCCATCCCCTTTTTATCCCCCAAAGCTGCATGGAATTCAGGACGAACAACTACTCTGAAGAGAGGTGCAGTATATTTCCTCCTCTGCCTGCCACATGGCGAAAGTTTCTTCATTCCTCTCTTTGATTCCTAGACTCTGTATGTTGTGTGATGTGTATGTGTAGTTTTGTATGTTATGTGTGAACATATAATCTGAGTAAATTCCTTTTAACTTAATTCCATTGCTTCTGCCTCTTTACTGGTCATGGTATGGACTCTGGTAGATAAAGGTTGCATCCCAGCTCAAGTTATGCCCATTGCCGGTTATTGATTCGCTAATTCCCCCATATAACAATTTATAACTGGGCATTTTGGCTAACACCTTCCTGTTCAATGAGCAGAGCCATGTATTTGGAGAGACGATTGGATGTAGCCCAGACTGGGGCTTTCTGTTCCAAAAGGGTGCGAACAGAGTGAGGGCAGAGGACTTCTAAAGTTCCCCCCAAGGTTATTTTCTGAGCCTCTTGTACCAGAAGGGCAGTTGCTGCTACTGCGTGCACACATGGGGGCCAACCTCTGGCAACGGGATCAAGGCGCTTGGAGAGATAGGCAACAGGGTGAGGAATAGACGCGAGGGTCTGGGCAAGAAGTCCCACTGCACATCCTGCATTTTCAGTTACAAAGAGGAGGAAGGGTCTTTGAGGATCAGGAAGAGCCAGGGCGACTGCTCGAAGCAGGGCTGAGCGAAGGGAGTCCCAAGCTGCATGATGGACCTGTGTCCATTCCCATGCTTGTCCCTGCTTAGTGAGATCGTAGAGGGGTCGCGCTAAGATGGAGAACGAGGGTATCCAGGCACGCGCATACCCTACAATGCCTAAGAAGGCTCTAATGTCTTTAACAGTTTGGGGTTCGGGCAGGTTGAGGACAGCCTGAACCCGGGACGTGTGAAGGCGCCTGGTGCCCTGATGCAAGACATAGCCCAAGAAGGTGACTTCAGGGGAAAGCCATTGAACCTTCTCCCTACTAACTTTGTAGCCACAGGCAGCTAGGTGATTGAGGAGGGCAATAGAAGAGTTCCGAAGGGCATCCATAGAATCCGATGCCAACAAAATGTCATCAACATATGAAACCATTGTACAGCCCGGGGTCTCCAGACGGCTAAGGTCGTCAGTGAGGGCAGCTGCAAACACCGTGGGGGAGTTGGTATAGCCCATTGGGAGCCATGTCCACGCTAGAAGAGAGCACCCCCTAGTGGCCGGTGGCGGATCTTGCCATTGAAAACAAAACAAAGGAAATGACTCGGGGGCAAGTCCCACTGAAAAATAGGCATCCTTAAGATCAATGCACGTTTGGGAAGACTGTAGCGTGGTCAGGAGGGTATAAGGGTTGGCCACCACGGGATGGAGGGGGCGGACACGGCAATTTACTTCGCTCAAATCCTGGACAAAGCGCCATGTGCCATTTGGCTTCTGCACTGGCAAGATGGGGGTGCACCAGGAAGACTGCATTGGGACGAGGATGCCTGCATCTAGGAAGAGACGGATAAGAGGAGCTAGCCCCTGTCTTGCTTCTAGCCGGAGAGGGTATTGGCGGACTGCAACGGGCTGTGCATCAGGAAGCAATTCCAGTAGATGCGGGGTGGCATAGCGAGCAAAGCCAGGTTGTCCTGAATACCACACTTGGGGGTCAATAGAGGAAGCACATCCAGCGAGGTCATCTGGTGACTCGTGGAGAAGAAAAAGAGAGTCCTGCTGCTCTTCAGAGGACTGGTTTAAGTAGCAGAGATAAGCTTTTTCAGTAGGAAATTCTATAGTGATGCCATCTGGGGAACAGGAGACCGTGGCATCGAGTTTGCAAAGCAAATCCCTGCCCAGAAGATTGACAGGGCACTGAGGCATGACAAGGAACTTGTGGGCAAGCTTCGGACCCTGGGGGACCTCGACATCCAAGGGAGGAGATACCGGGACACGATTGACTGTGCCTCCTACGCCCATAACTTCCTTGCATTCTGTGGGGAGCTGAGGGGTGGCAGGGTCGGTGAGGACGCTGTGGGTAGCGCCTGTGTCAACGAGGAATTGTAAAGTCTCTCCTCCAATATTTAGCTCAAACAGAGGGTCGGAGGAAGTCCCTCTGGAGACCCGTCACGCTTGCTGGTCAAAGGTTGACTCATCAAAGGTTGCTAATTGATAGGCAGGAGAGCTTCCCACGAAGGGGTTGCCGGGGCCGGAAGAATGATGAGCAGCTCGAGGAGGGCGGCCGCCAGATGGGCAAAAAGAACCGCTAGAGCCTCGGGGCCATTGTGGGGGCGACTGGAAAGACTGCGAAGGGCCGGGAGAGGGGTGCCATCCTGTGACAGCAGTAGTCTGAGGGCACTGAGCTCTCCAGTGGCCAGTTTCGCCACACTGCCCACACTGATCCCTGCCTAGGCTGTTGCCTGCTCCTCTTCTGCCCCGTCTTCTGCCCATCTCAGAAGGATTAGCGGGGAGATCATTATGGATGGCGGCTGCCAAGAGGGTTGCCTGCCTCTTCATCTTTTTATCCTCCTTCTTTTCCTCTGCAGCTTCCCTCTGCATGTATGCCTGATAAGCTGTCTGCAGGAGAACCTCCAGGGACTGGGCACTCGGTGCCTGAAGCTTTTGAAGCTTCTTTCTAATGTCAGGAGCACTCTGTCCAATGAAGGCCATCTTAAGAGTCGGTCCCGTCGCCTCAGCGTCAGGGTCCATATCTGTGAAACGCCTGAAACTATCTTTTAGGCGGGTGATAAACTCGGAGGGGGATTCAGTGGGCTCCTGGAAGGTTTGATAAACTCGATGAAAATTAATAGCCTTGGGAACTCCTGTCTTGAGGCCATGAAGAAAACACTGCCGGGCATTAGCGAGGAGTGCTGATTGCTCATTGGGGTCAATGTCACCAGGGGGAGAGGCAAAGGGATTTGGCCAGTTCTTAGCAGCGTCACCTCCTGCCTTCACCTTTTCAGCCCATTCCTTTTCAGCTATTAGTAAGACTTGGCGCTTAGACTCAGAATCAAGCAAAGCTGCAAAGAGGGAGTGAAGATCACTGACATTAGGATGGTGCGTGTCCATGATGTGTTCCACAAGCTCCACATAAGCTTGGGGGGCCTCTCGGAAGGGGGGTAAAGATGCCCGCCAATTAAATAAGTCGACAGAAGAGAAGGGAGTGTGGATGAAGACGAGGTTATCTTTTAATGGAATTTGTCTAAGAGGAGCTTGCAGGCTATAATCAGCTCCTGAGCGTGTTGTCGAAGGAGAGGAAGAGGGGGTGCCAAGCTCCCTGACTTCCCGGGGGAGTTTGGGGGAAGATTGCTGGAGAGGACGAAATGCCAAGGGAATAGCACGGCGAGCTGCACGGTGCTCTGTTGCTGCTGAAGGGCGGACGGGAGGCTCTGAAGCCGGTGGGGGAGTTTGGCTAGGAAGATTGATGTCCTGAGGCACATCTGATTGATGTTCATGTACGGAGGCCGGAGAGGGTGGGGGCGCTGAGGGCTCTGCTGTATAAGGCGGGGGAAAGACCGACATTTCATCCTCAGGGTCTTCAGGAGAGACGACTCTCAGGGGTTTACAGACAGCAACAATGCCGGACTGAGGCTCCAGGGGAGGAACAGTCAGTCCATATCGAGCGGCTAGCTGTGGGTTTTCTCTGAGACCCCAAAAGGGGGAGAGATAAGCCTTTTCGTGGTGCTTTCCTGTTCTGGACATATAGCGATCTAATTGGGCAAGGACCATCGGGTCAAGAGAACCCGAAGGAGGCCAAGCAGCGGCTCGAGACAGCTCATACGCCGGCCATGCTACTTGGCTATAAAACACCAGGAGGTCTTTGGACAAACCTGTGCTGCCACATAAAACTTTCCAATTCTGACAGACACAAGCCAGAGGGCCAGAGAGCTTGCTCTGATTACAACCCATATTTCAGCTAAGGGATCTTATCGTTCGTCAACGTGAAAGTCTTAACGGGCCTCTAATAAACCAGGCTCCAGCTTTCCCTCCCTATCTTGGCTGAAATGTACCTCACCAGGGAAAAGGGAGACGAATGAGGCTGCAGTTACACGCAGACAAGACCCAAAAGGGAGGGGAACGAAGGAAGAGGTAAGGGGTCCACTTCCTCGAGACAAAGGGATTTATGACAGCACGCACACTCCCCCCGTCACCTGCCGCTTGCAAGGTCGACGCTCGCTCTGGGGGAAGCGCACCACTCAGCCAGCCTCGACACACACTCTAGACAGACAGTGTCTCAGTTGAACAAGCAATACTCACATACGTAAATCAGCCCAGGAAACCTCCCCAGAGAAACGCAAGTGCGGCTGTTAACCTCTTATGGCAGGGTCAAGCGGATGGTCATGAGATCCACCTTTTCTTCTCGATGGAAGGCTGGAGGAAGGCTGTAAAAACAGCTGGGTTGCGCGCAGATCCTCGAGAATTCCTCGGAGAAGAGCAGGATTCACTCAGCAGTGGCCGGTTGAGAACCAGGAGAGCCTAAAAGCGACTCCCCCCCCCAACTTTTATGGGCGGTGTAAAGTTTTATGGAGGGCCTGCCGGCCAGTCCAACAAAAACCACACACGTTGGGACGCCAAATGTAAAGTCCTGATTACTTATAGCAGTCAATCAAGTAATTCAAGACAGAGGTTAACAATTAAGCAGGTCTTTTATTGATCAATAAGAGAGCAGATATAGCACGTGGAAGAACTCTTTTCTCAAAGTCAGAGCTCTTCCCCGAACAAAGGAAGACAACATGTTTTATAGGTCATTGACAGACAGAACTAATGATAATTACGTAGAAGACTTTAGCCACTGATTACCTGGAACGTATAAACAGATATTTACATATCCTATAGAAATCTTTGGAAGGTTTGACTATAGCTAATGATGAAGAAAAGAGAGTTAACATTCCATCATGACATTTCTTGCTCTTAAATCAAAGTTTTAGCCCCAATTAAGAAGCCTGCTTGTACCTTGCGAGAATGATCTCACATTCAGCTGACTGCAAACAGGTCATCCTGACCCAGGCTCCTCACAGTAGGAAATGTCTGTTGACCAAAGAATACAAGTTACCCATAATGCAAAGTGATTCTAGACTTGTGTATGACAATATATATATGTGTGTGTGTGTGTCTTATGCTATCTGAATATACATATGTGTGTAGAATATATGTGTCTGATGCTCATGCTCTTATATCTGAGCATGGCATCTTATATTAACTTGTGAATGTGCATATATATATGAGACAGTATATGCTTTTCCCATAAATGAAGTTAATACGGCATTTCAACAATAGGCCCTCCGAAATGACAATAGAATGTATATCACAAATAAATAGAGATGCATGAGACACAACAAAAAGGGTTATTTTGTTATGTTTGGAGTAAGGAAAAGAATAAGGAAGTGGTAGGCCCACTGCGGGAGAGGAGAGTGGAATTTTAACAGGAGATGAAGAGAGGGCAGAACTGCTCGATTCCTACTTTCCCTCAGTAATCTCTTGCGAGGGAAATGGTACTCAACCTGGCAAAAAGAGAACACATGATGAGGGAAGGGAGTTGCAGCCTAGGACAGGCATAAGGGTGGCCTATCTACCTAGTTCAAATGAAATCAAGTCCTCAGGGCCAGATGCATTGCATCCGAAGGTACTAAAGGAACTTGCTGATGTCATTTCAGAGCATCTGTCTATCATTTATGAGAATTCTTGGAGAACAGGTGAGGGGCCAGAAGATTGGAGGCGGGCAATTGTTGTCCCCATCTTCAAGAAGGGGAAAAAGGAGGATGCAGGTAACTATCAACCCATCAGCTTGAAATCTATATCTGGAAATGTTTTAGAACAAATAGTAAAACAGGTCTTAGTAGACCATACACTGAACATGAATCTGCAGTGTGATGCAGTAGCTAAAAAGGCAAATGTGATTGGGCTGCATCAATAGAAGTATAGTGTCCAGATCATGCAAAGTAATGGTATCGCTTTACTCTGCTCTGGTCACTTGGAGTACTGTGTTTGGTTTTAGGCACCAGTTTAAGGAGGATGCTGACAAGCTGGAACGTGTCCAGAGGAGGATGGTGAGGGGTCTGGAGACCAAGTCTATGAGAAAAGGTTGAAGGAACTGGGTATGTTTAGCCTGGAGAAGAGATGACTGAGAGGTAATATGATAGCCATCTTCAAGTATCTGAAGGGCTGTCGGGTAGAAGATGGAGTTGTTTTCTGTTGCCCCAGAACCAACAGATTGGAATTAAAGCAAGAGAGTTTCCAGCTAAACATTAGGAAGCACTTTCTAACAGAGCAGTTCCTCGGTGGTACAGGCTTCCTCAGGAAGTGGTGGTTTTTAAGCAGAGGCTAGATGGCCATCTGACATCAATGCTGGTTCTGTGAATGTAGGCAGATCATGAGAAGGAGGGCAGGAAGGAATGAGCCTCTGCTTGGCTCTCATGGCCCTTTCTTATATGCCCAGGGTAATGCTGATCGCCACTTTGGGGTAGGAAGGAATTTTCTTCCAGGCCAGATTGGCCCAGGGATCTTGGTTTTTTCTTTTTCTTTTTTTGCCATCCTCTGAGCATACAGCAGGGGTCACTGGGTGGGGAGGTAGTTGTGCATTTCCTGCATTATGCAGGGGGTTGGGTCCTGTTAAATATCTGGTTAGCCAGAGCAATGGCAAGAAAGGCAAAGAACAGAGGAAAAATGCTCCTTTTCATAATTGGCTAGAATGAACCAGAGAGCACCCAACTATACATATTTTCTGCTTTGCTGTGCTGCTGCACAAGATGAAGAGCAAATGACTGGGGATGAAAGTCTTGCTCCCACTTCTACTTAAATATACTGTAGTATTCTAGAAAGGAATTCAAGGAGGACACCCTTGTATGAGAAGAGCATCTCCCTCTGCAAATAAGACTGCTTTTGTTGACTCTAGTAGCTTACTTTTGAGCAATGAGTATGCCATCAATTCTCAACCAGAGTGAGAAGCTTGGCTTTTAGTACTAATGTATGCTCAGTGTGTAGCAATTGGTATCTCACCAGTGAGATGTGATTGAACTCTCCCTGGCCATCTTGTTTAATTTCATAGGTGCCCATATGCTTATTCTTCAGTGGTCTTTCTGTTTCATAGAAGTAGAGTTGGAAGCACATTTTGTCTATCAACCATTTCAAATACAATAAGAACACCAAGTGGAGCTATAGACACATAAGGGTACTTTGGTTTCAAAAGAAGGCTGCCTTGCTTAGAATATTGCATCTAATGCATTTTCATCATTTATTGTATTTGGGAAATTCTGTAGCATTGTACCTTGTGCTTTTCTTTCTTTCTTTATTTTTTTAAAATAGTGCCTTGCCTTCTAAACCACCTAATATCATTCCACGGACAATCTCTAGTCTAAAACAAAGGAATAAGGGGTATTTGTAGAGGAAGGACATTTCAGTTTGTATTCCTAGCAGTTCAAGTGAAGGGGCTTTCTTGTCAGTACTAAAAAAAAGGACCCTGTCTCAGACTTCGGAGATCTGGATTCCACGTTGACTGTGAAGACCAGATTGTGCAAACAGCAGATCAAATGGCAAAACTTTTCCTGTAACAGACTGCAGTTGCGGAATCACATACAGAAAACTCACTGCAGGTAGAGAAGCGGATGCTAGGGAGAGCCAAAGGGTTGTGGGGCAACGAGACAGCAACGCTACGTCTCGTTGGGAATAAGTGCATTGAACTCAGTGGCCTTTTCTTCCAAGGAAACACAGCTGGACATCTTCCCCTGTTTTTTTCTCAGTCACAAGAAAATGAATTGCAGTAGGAGTATCTTCTGATCAGAAAACTTGTGGTTAGTGTCAATCTTCCAGCGGTACCGATATCTTGCTTAAAATTTTGATGGGAAAGCACATCATGGTCTTCAATAATTGTTCTGTGGAGATTCTTCCTTCTCTTTTCCGAGGCACCTTTATTTGCATTAGATCAGTCAGTCCTCAGGAACTATTGACTAATTACAGATTACAGTGAGCTCTTGTGCTCTTCTAACACTTGTGTTCCCTTGACCTTTGTTCTAGCACTTGGAAGCTTTTACTTCATTCTCTCCTTCGAAACACCTGCCTTAGTTTCCCAATGGAGCAAACCTCCTGAAAGCCTGTAATATCAGGTGGTTTAAACTCCCAGAGCTCACACATCCCTTTCTGGCTGTAGGATGACTTTCCTTCCTAAGTCAGCAAGTCCCGGGCCTTATTCTGCTTCCTTCAGCATATGTGTACGTGCATGCAGCACACGTACATACCCTTATACACCTTCTTTTAACTGCTACCTCTGAGGACAGTCTTGTCCCCAGGAGAAAAGGCCGAAGTTATACTAACCAGCCATAGTCAAGCATACATCGTGCCCTTTTACATTATTTATGGGGCAAACTCCTCTCCAGAGTACAGTCTAACACAAAAGGAAGAGAAGAAGAAGAGTTGGTTTTTATATGCCGATTTTCTTAAGGGAGAGTCAAACTGGCTTACAATCACTTTCCCTCCTCCCCCACCCACAACAGACACCCTGAGAGGTAGGTGGGGCCGAGAGTGTGTGACTAGCCCCAGGTCACCCAGCTGGCTTTATGTGTAGAAGCGGAAAAACAAATCCAATTCATCAGATTAGCCTCCGCCACTCATGTGGAGGAGTGGGGAATCAAACCTGGTTCTGCAGATCAGAGTCCACTGCTCCAAACCACCGCTCTTAACCACTATACCACGCTGGCTCTCGAGAGAGCAGAAAGATACACCAGAGAGCTAAAAGGAACATAAGTTTCCCAGGCAAGTGAACATAGTCCTCCAAATTCTAGTTCATCTGCTATTTGTAAATGAAAATAAATGATACCGGGAGAAAACTTAATTTTGGCCCAATCATTTCAGAACACTGATACAGGTCATTCCTTATGCCCAGATTGGGAGTGCAATGTTCCAGACAGCCGGCACTGTCATCAGACTGTCCCAGGGCTCAGTTTGTTTTGGCTGTAGAAATGGAGTGCCACTTCCTTTGATTTCGAGGAGCACTTCTTGGCTGCCTCAGAGGCTGAGTATATACAATAGACCCAAGGGGGAATAAAGGTACTAGAAATTAGTGGAAATGCAAAAGCATACAGTAGTACCTCTTAAAAAAAAATACTATTAAATACAATTGTGGATTTATAACATCAATCTCTTAAAATTAAACAAAGAAAATACAGGTTGTCAATTCACCAGGTAAAGTTCCAAAATATACAAATGCTTAAAGAAAATTCAACGAATTCAGATTGTGGATAATCAAACAAATTCAAGTCACAAGTAGATATTCAAAATATAGTTATCTAACAAATTCAGGTTGTAAATTCCAGAGGTAGTGTTCAATATTATAGAAGCACATTCAGGTTGTCAGTTCCACTAATAATATTGACAACCTATATTTTGTTTGTTTAATTTTAAGAGATTGATGTATTTAACATTGTATTTAACAGTAAAATAGTAAAAATTTAACAGTAAAATACAAATAATTTGTATTTAACAGTATTTTTTGATAAGAAGTACTACTGTATGCTTTTGCATCAGAGGCTGAGTAAGCAAGATGGCTGTTAGATCATCACTTCCCCAACTTTGCAAGGAATCCAAAAAGGTGGGATGCTGAAAGATATTTGAGGTTGATTGGAGAAGAACACGGTTCAAAATCTGCAGAGGACTGAGCCATTGAAATCCATGGCTGGTTGTACGTTGATTCAAATCACCCAGCCTCATCCCAGGCTCACAAGATTTGCCCAACAACACCTCTAGCATCTGGTACATAGCAGGAATGTGTACACCATGCTTAGAAAAGGGTGCATCAAATGTAACCTGCACATGACACAGAACACCTTCCTTGGCACTTTCCCAGAGTCATTTGGTAAGAGAGGCCTGATCCATACTGGGCCTGCTGCAGCTAGGAAAGAACCCATCCTCTACCATAGGGATAACCAGGAGGGCCTCATGCAGGCCACATACACAAGCATGGACATTCATCAAAGGAGAAAGTTCCTTACTTTTGATAGCTCAATGGATATTATAGAAGTGAGAATTTCAGCAGCTTCCAGTTTTTGTACCCCAGCAGTATGATGCACAGCACCTGTCAAATTCCCTCTTTTTGCAAGGTACAGGTACCTTATCATCTTTTGCCTTTGGCCAATTCATTAATACATCCTCCAAACCCCTTTTTTGTGATCTGCTCCCCATGGCACTTGAGGCACAACCCCAAGCCACTACAGGTAGTTCCAAAAGTCAAATTCCTTTTACATTCACACCACAGAGACACAGCATGAATCAGAAGAAGGAAGAGGAAAAACAAGATGAATAGCAGGTATTTAAGTAAAAGAAGTGTCTCACCACTGATAATAGTCATTCGTTTTCTAGATGCAAAAGCCTTACATCTGTCTATTGAACATTGCACATAATATAGTCTGCCAAGTGGCAGAGTAAGCAACCAAAATGATCAGGCGATTAAAGCAACTGCCCTATGAGGAGCAGTTAAAATGCTTCAGGCTGTTTAGCTTGGAAAGAAGGCGGTTAAGGAGAGACATGATAGAGGTCTACAAAATTATGCATGGTATGGAGAGAGTGGACAGAGAGAAACTTTTCTCCCTCGCATAATACTAAGCTTTAAGAGGGGAGTGGACATGTTCATGGAGGAGAGGGCTATTCATGTGGGAGCCAGTGGGGTGTAGTGATTAAGAGCAGTGGTTTGGAGCGGTGGAGTCTGATCTGGAGAACCGGGTTTGATTCCCCACTCCTCCACATGAGCGGTGGAGGCTAATCTGGTGAACTGTATTTGTTTCCCCACTCCTACACACGAAGCCAGCTGGGTGACCTTGGGCAAGTCATGCTCTCTTAGCCTCACCTACCTCACAGGGTGTCTGTTGTGGGGAGGGGAAGGGAAGGTGATTGTAAGCCGGCTTTATTCTGCCTTAAGTGGTAGGGAAAGTCAGCATATAAAAACCAATTCTTCTTCTTCTTCTAGTCAAAATGGATACTAGTCATGATGCAAACCTATTCTCTCCAGTATCAGAGGAGCATGCCTATTATATCAGGTGCTGTGGAACAGAGGCAGGATAATGCTGCTGCAGTTGTCTTGTTTGTGGGCTTTGTAGAGGCACCTGGTTGGCCACTGCAAGAACAGACTGCTGGACTTGATGGACCTTGGTCTGATCCAGCATGGCTTTTCTTATGTTCTTCTTCTTCTTCTTTTTTGCTTCTTCATTGTCCACTTCTTTCTATCTCTCTCTTTCTTCTATCAGCATTTCTTTCCAGTCCCCAGGTCCTACGGGCCAAAATAGATGTGACCACAGCAGACACAAGAAGTATATCCTGACAGCTCTTTCCTGCAGCACAATGCAAAGGCAGCTCGGAATCTGATTAGAGCAGATGATGAAGGCATTGTTTGTTAATTAAAATAGTTATGCCCCACCATTCTTTTGTGACTCAAGATGACATACCATGGCAAATGTAAAAGTAGGTGAAAAACAATAAACCCCAAGTAAACCCCCTCCTCCCAAAATGACTGCAATCTATACTCCATTAAATGCCCCAGTGAATAAAATGGCCTCCAGGATCTCCTACAAGATTCTAGAGAATCACTCAGGGAATCTGTTCTGTAGGGTGAGAGCTATTATAGTCCTTGTATCCTCTGGCATTCAGCTCATTCCCTTTTCCCTGCTGCTGCCAGCTCAGTACCTGCACTAGGTCAACAAGATGGAATTTATGAGGGAAACCTTTATTTGCTTGTTTATATCCTGCCCCTCCCTGGCAATGCCAGGCTTGGGGTGGCTCATGACAACATAGTTCACAATTTAAAAACATATAATTCTAATGGTCCCCTTAATTGTTTCAATGGCGGGTGCCAGCTGAGTAGTGGTAAGAACTATCTCAACATGGAGGGGATCAAGGTTAGGATAAGCATGACTGTTTATATAACTAAAGAGGCAGGGTAGGGAAAGGGAAAGGAAGACGAGGGGCTCCTCCTGTCCAATTTGGGCTCCTTCTGACCACAGTGGATCAGAACCAGGTAGTGGCCGCCACCACCACCAGAGAAGTTCCAGTTATTAGAACCTTCCCAGTCTAATACTAGAAGAGATGGTCTCTGGTCCAGCTTGTC
This sequence comes from Euleptes europaea, assembly GCF_029931775.1. Lineage (NCBI taxonomy): Eukaryota > Metazoa > Chordata > Lepidosauria > Squamata > Sphaerodactylidae > Euleptes > Euleptes europaea. The sequence continues at coordinate 101,968,370 of NC_079312.1, read as the reverse complement.
TGTGTGTGCACATGTGTGAGACTGGATGTAAAAGCACCCTTCTTGGGTGCTTGATCCCCCTCTGTTCCTTCAAAGTTTCCTTTCAAGTAGAGATGGAGCTGTCTGTCAGGACTTGTGTTCTGATCAATCTGTGGCTGCAAGCAGTTTGAAGTTGGTTCTTTCAAGGGTCTATCTCCAAGATGAGGCACTTTGGTTTATTCCACTAAATATCAAATCAAACAGAAAGCACGCCTATAGTGGTTTGGGGTGCACATCTCAAGTGCCATGGGGAGCACATCACAAAAAAAGATGTGCTGCTTGACTTGGGAAACCCTGAGCAGGTGTAGTGCAGCATTCACTTATTGTCACTGTTCTTCTGATGGAAGATCCTGCTTTTGCCTCTAACATGTCAAGATCCAAATTGCCTTGACCCCAAACTGAGGGCTGCAACCAGAAAACCTCTATCTATAGGGGTATGCAGGTTTGTTTATTTTCAGATTTGGGTTCTTTGGACCTGATTATTTTTAGGAAACCCAAAAGAGCCAAATGCCCATACTGATAAATGGGTATTTTGGCTTTTTTCCGCCCCCACCCCCCAAAATTCAACTTTATTATAGCCTATGAGGATTTTTTTGAGTCTCCAGGGAGGTCGTTTTTTCAAGGTAGAGTCACCAAATTTGCATCATAACTACAGGTGATTCTTCTTAGAAGAATTATTAAGTTTGGTTAAGTGGTTCAGGGGGTCCAGTTTTATGGGCCTCCAAATGGGGTGCCCCAATCTTCCGTTGCTATTCCATTGCTGTTTTCAGTTGTTTCCAATGGAAAAAATCTTCTTGGGTTCAGTTCTGCATGCTGAATTTCTAGGTAAAGAAGTGCTGCTAGATCACATAAAATTACTTTCCAACTGTACAATCAAGTCAAACACGAAAAGCTGTGCGCTACTTTCTTTCTGTGCCTCACGTGTACAGGCAAGAAAGAAAGAGCTATTGATTTATGTTCAAGACAGCTTTGTTTGTTATAAATAATCAATGTCCTATTACTTGAGACCGAGGGACAGAATGGAAAGGCTGTATCAGCTTCTTAGCAGGATCAATGAGCTGGTGAGGTGCAGCATGGGTAACGGAGAAATTACTGAAAGGCAGAAAACCAACAATAATTTGGTTGAACACTGATATGGCTGCTTTTGAAGGAATGGCAATTGGACAGCGCAATGTATGCCAAACTAAGGTTTTAGCAGAGACCTGGGGAGTTCAGCAGTAATTTATGCTGTCGTTTGTACTCATTATGACAAACACCCTCAACAAGGAGGAATACTTGGCAGTGATGGAAACCAGTAATGAACTATGATTGTAATCCCATCATTTCCCCAAAGCTTGCTTGTTTATGTTTATGTCCATCTTTACATTTTCTCAAGGTAGACCCAGTTAGGCGAACCAAACTCACTTTCTTTAAATCAGTCCTGGACTGTACTTGCAGTTTTTAATGGGGCTGCAGCAGAAACATTAGACATAATGTTAAATACTACATAACTGTTTTGATGGAAAAGGATTATAAAGTTGTTGTTTTTTTAAATTCCAAAACATTCCTTGTTTGGTGCCAAACTGGGAAGTCTATGAAAGGGAGATACAAGGCTGGGGAGGTAGGGTGTCCCAAAAGGTTGGGTGAAACAAGAATAAAACAATGACATATATTTATTATAAAGCGCTTATAAACATATTAAAAACAAGCTCATATAGCAATAGATACAGGGCAACAGATGTTGCCATATGGGCTTATTTATTATAAAGTGCTTAAGCACTTTATAATAAATATATTTCGTTGTTTTATTTAGGTCTTGTTTCACCCAACCTTTTGGGTACCCAACTTTGTTTTTTAGGTTGGGTCATCCCCCCCCCCCTCTGATTCATCAAAGTAAGGCATCTATCCATGATCACAAGGCTGTGCAAGAACACTGCTGCTATCCAATTCATCTCAGTGTGGTTTGCACAGTATAATGTCTTGGTAGATTCTATCCAGAGTGGCACAGTGATAGGTGGAGAGAGGATAGGATGGAACTGGGAGGATAGGAAGAGGAATATCTTACTTAATCCCCATGTTAAAAGGACAGCACAGGGCCAGCATTAATGTCACAAACTTAATATATGATGGGATTTGCTGCTATCGAAATGGCAGTGTCCTAATCTAATTGTTTGACATGGGATAATTGTAGCACCTCTAGCTTAGGCCAATCTGTGAGGTGTTACAAATATGCTTTGTAAAGTGGCGAATTGGAATTAGATGCCACAAAGAAGCAGCTATCTTAAAATTACTTGTAATAGCGAATGCCAAATCTGGAGATAATTCTCAGCGCTGTATGTTTTCACAGGTTCCATTTTTTGCCACCTGCTAACATAGCAGCTGAATGTACCTGATGTGTTATGTCACATGGAAAACAACTATATTCATATTTGGATTGCTGTCCCTTGTATAGTGGTTACATGATTCTGACTATTCTGTGTCAGTGCTTTTGCGAGGGGCATTAGCTGTTGCCAATGGCTGGCAAGTTTTTTAAAAAAAAAGGTATATAGGATTGCCTCCTGCAGCCTGCAAAAATGCCACCTGAAAACAGTGAAAGGAAGATGACAAAGATGAGGTGCTTCCAGATGTTTACTGTTCCTTATTTCAAAATGACAGTAATGGCTTTTTTTTGGGGGGGGGGGAGTGAGAGTGATAACAAAACCTGATTGGTGTGTACAATACAAGTTGGTGTGACACCACTATAGAAACACCAAGAATCAGAGTAACTTTTGAGCATCACTTTTTTTCAGAGTGCCCTCTGGGCTTCCAGGTTTTCTCATTGGAATGAGCTCCGTATATTAAGAAAGAATATGGAGTTCTGCAGTCTATTATCAACTAGCCTTGTGTCTGAACAGAGTAAAGATAGGTGAGGATTAACAGAGTCTTGTTCAGGCACTTTGGATGGTGTTATTTCAGCGATCTGTAAATGGATCCTGCCATCAAATCTGTTGTGAAACAGCAACAAACTCATACACAATTCCAGCAGGTTAAGAGTGAGTGTGGGTCTTCTAAATGCAAAAACTGTTACCGCTTGATAAGCTCCATTAGAAACTGGGCTCTTTAAATGTACACTTATATAAAAAGCCCCCAATAGCATCACATATTGTGATGACACATGAAGAGGATGGCTTAAAAACTCATATAACCCACCCTGAGCCTGGCCTTGGCCGGGGCGGGCAGGCAAGAAATAAATAAATAAATAAATAAATATGTGGAACAGGAGCATCCCTTCTCTTCTTGGAAACTCTAACTAGTAGGATTACCAGGTCCCTCTTTGCCACTGGTGGGATATTTTGGGAGCGGAACCTGAGGAGGGTGGGGTTTGGAGAGGGGAGGGACTTCAATGCCATAGAGTCCAATGGTCAAAGCGGCCATTTTCTCCAGGAGAACTGATCTCTATTGGCTGGAGATCAGTTGTAATAGCAGGAGATCTCCAGCTACTACCTGGGGGTTAGCAATCCAAAAGGACACCTCTGTACCAATACCTAAGGCTAGTAACTAAGCACAGACTATGGCTATATATAACTCTATGATAAGTGTATTTGAATGATCCACAAAGGCTACAAGGCCAATGTTACATGAAAATTACACTGGTACTACAAGTAGTACGAAAAGTGCAGTCACATTCATTCCAAAAATACAATCTTCTCTGAAGGATGGTGCCCAGTGACGATGCCTAGGGAGACGATCGTTTCACAGTTCTTCATCAGTCCCGTTCCTGTACCAATAAACATATCTTACAATAGTGTGCAATAAATATCTAAACTTCTATATTAACAATATTATCAAATATCAAATCATGCTAATTTCAAGTTGTTACTTAGTCATCATATTTGCACACTTATTCCTTAAATGATCGCAGGATCATTTCACTGGCGTGTCCAATGTCTCAGACTCTTTCTGAACTTGTTGGAAACAAATGGGAGCTCTCTGAAGGCCCACTGGATATAATGGGAGCCACGAATGCCAATTTACTTGGATGGGCTCTGCTGAAAATATGATGAGGTCCTGCGAAGTGCAAATAAAACAAGGAATGGATCAAGGGGAAAAAGATCATTAGTCAAAGATGGTCTCTGCAAGTAAAATGAGACTGCAGTCTGGGTTCCTGGGAGTAAGCTTATTGAATAAAAGGGGACTTAACATTTATCTTACATCTAAATAGACTGGTTTAAAAACATGCTCTGAGTCACCGAGGCCTAGAGTGACTGTCCCTGGGACTGGAATGAATGCTTTAGGACAGAAATGACAAACTGTAGAATGGAATGATGGTCCCTGGGAGTAGAATGTGCAAGCATGGGACACACAAGGATTTGCAGGGGACATTTCACTTTCCCATATTTTCTTTCCCCCATTATTTCCCCTTTCTGCCCTCTGCAGTTTCTGTAGCCCCTCCCCCTGTTCTGCTTTCCTTGTAACCCACAAATCAGCCTATCTTCAACTGCCTCCCTATCTTCAGCTTTCCCGCTTTCCTTCCCTGGCAGCCTCCCCACCCCGGAAAAGTCTGGCCAAGCTGCAAAAGTTACATGGTGGCCTACGCAGCCTGTGGGCCCTAGGTAGTAAGGTTGGAAGCTCTGGGTTAAGGAATACCTGGAGATCTTGGAGGTGGAACCTGAGGAGGATGGGGTTTGGGGAGGGGAGGGACTTCAATGGGGTATAACGCCATAGAGGTGGATATTTTCTCCAGGTGAACTGGTCTCTGTTGCCTGGAGATCAGTTGTAATAATAGGAGATCTCCAGACACCACCTGGAGGTTGGCAACCTTACTAGTCAGTTATGCAGTGGGCAGCACCATTGCCTGGCTTGTCAAGTTGCACAGTGTCCCTTCTGAGTTACATGGTGGCTCCATCGCCAGTCCCAGCCAAATAGTATTGAGTCACGGAGTGGCTACCCCTGGGCCTCTTTAAAACTGATTCATTTGGGAAGACATTTGTGATAGATTGACCACATACACACGACTGGCCATTATAAGGTGAACTGAACCCATAGGAGTCCAGACATCCCTACTGATAACCTGTCTAACCATACTGCTGATTCAATCTGTGGAGGGAATGATGAGAACAACTATCAGATTTTGGGACCTGAGAAATCATAGAGTTAAAAATGTGTACAAGCCGCCTCTCCCTCGATGCTCTTCATGGTCTGGAAGAACTCTAATTTGCATTTTAAAAAAAATCAGGAGAAAGAATCCTGAAACTGAACATCACATGTAGGATGATCCCTGATTTTTCTAGAGCTGATATCTGCTTTCTGGTACCACAGCCTGCTGCCTCTGGCTTGCTTCTTTGCAGATTTTTACCTGGCCAAGACAGGACATACACCAACATATGCAGTGAGGATATCTTTGCTTTTTATATGTGATCATTTGGTAGGGTTGCCAGCTCCGGGTTGGGAAATACCTGGAGATTATTGGGGTGGAGCCTGAGGAGAGTGGGGTTTAGGGAGGGGAGGGACTTCAATGCCATAAAGTCCAATTGCCAAAGCAGCCATTTCTCCAGGTGAACACAGCTCTATCAGATGGAGATCAGTTGTAACAGCAGGTGATCTCCAGCTAGTGCCTGGAGGTTGGTAACCCTATCACTTGGGAGGTTTTTTTAAACCATTCAGTGGAGTACTTTAGCAAACAGCAGCTTCTAGACAGAAAAAATCTGGACACCAGGTGCTCATTGGTCATACAAATCATTCCTTAGCTACTGAGACAGGGTGGTATCAGGCTCCTAGCCTGTTATTAAAGCCACAAAAAGGCATTTAATGTGAAGGTGAATAGGCTGAGATAAAAAAGAAAACTCAGCATAATTATGGGTTGTAAGACAGGTGAGGCTGCTTCACAGGGAAGATGAGAGGATTTCCAGGGAGGGCCCACTATTTTAGGGGCTGAACCACTTGCCCCCAGGCTTCCTCTTCCCACAAAGCTTCTTACTCAAAGACTGTGCCCTTGCCAATTACAATTCAACAGCCGTGCAACATTTACCCCCTTTCACAGACCCAAAGCAATGATAAGGTATGCAGACAGTGAAAGAAGAGGCCTGTAAGTCTTTGATTTATAAGGGGTCAAAATGTATCTCAAGGGGAAGAGCATAATTCCTATTTTGGAATAATTTCAATCTGGCCTGAGTCTCCGGTGAGTTTGTTAACAGCTAGAGACTGGGAGAGGGTACACAAAGTAGGGTACACACAGTAGGGTAGAGCTAATTACTCCGCAAAAAGGAAGATGAAACCTTGCTTCAATGGAAGGAATCTTGTTCAAGTCACAGCAAGGCTTCTCCTTAGTGGAAAGGAGCTGCTATCAGGTTTTTTTTTTTAACTTATGAGTTCTACCTGTGCTGGATGTGTGCTTTGTAATAATCAAGCATAAATATGCAAACTGGTCAGTCATGACCAGCGGTTCCCAAAATGTTTGACTCATGGAGCACTTTTCAGGAGAGAAACTCATCACGGAGCACTAATTTTCACCTAGCACCTATATACTAAACCGAATGACAGTAGTATTTTTCTTTCCGATCTCTTCATGGAGCACTAGGAGAAGTTTCGCGGAGCGCCAAGTGCTCCGTGGAGCACAGTTTGGGAAGCGCTGATCATGACCATGGCTAGGAGCAATTGCTGTGCTCAAGATGGGTAAAAAAACCCCACAGCTGTGATCGCAGGCATTTTTGGTTACTGTTGTGTGTAAAGGCAGGTTATAAACTTAGCTGCGTTTCAAGTGTGTTGATAAAGCGTATTACAGGTTTTCCCTTAGATGGATGACTTCCGTGGAATGTAAAGTGTGCTTTGCTTGAGAACTGAGATTTGTCTTAGTAAAACATAGGAAATGATAGGAAATCTGTTCATATTACCTCTCTGCCCCCCTCCCCCGCCAGTGTCCAAGGGAGGACCTGGCAACCCTAGTTCATAGACATCAAGATGGTGTGGTACATTTAGCCTCGGATAAGACAGAAACAAGATTCACCAGTATAATGAGCTGACGTTGCTTTTAATGAGGGCTAAATGGAGAAGGATCTTGGCAGGGAAAATGTGTTTCCCAACTGAGTACAAGAGACAGACGGGGGGTGAGGGGAGAGCCTCAAGTGTAATTTCTGTCATTTCGCAAATTTCAGTATTTTATTCAGAATAGCTGCCCTGATCCAGTCTTGCTCCTGCTGCCCTAAGTCAGACCAAGCCCTCATGAGTTGGGTCTGATATCAAACAAGGACATTTTCCAGATGGGGATTCTGTCCTATTCACAGGGATGCTCTAGGCTGATCCTGCACTAAGCAGGGGGTTGGACTAGGTGGCCTGTATGGCCCCTTCCAACTCTATGATTCTAAGCAATGAGAAATGCAAAGGAAGAAACAAGATCACCCTCCCTGCAGAATTATTTTGCTCTTCCAAAGTGCTGAAAAGGGTAATTTCAATAAGTCTCAGCTACTCAGACTTGCACACTCCCTCCTTCTTCCATAATGTGTGGGGCCATAATTGAAGATTCCCTGGTTTAGAAAATCTTTGATCTAGCTGTTGTGATGTCTGAATTTTGATACCGTAACAAATTGAAGTTTATGTCTTTCCTTCCATCTGATGATGAAAGCAGCACTGGATTTTTCAGACATCCCAACGTAACCTTTTTGACAAACCTCCTAACCTTCTTGCACGCAGACATTAAGTGATGGATGTAAGCAGTTGCTGAAAATAACCAAACCCCGGTTTGTTAAGGTGCCCAAATTAGCATGTCACAATTAATTTTGGTTACATTGATGCCTTTCTAAACCAGGACATCTTCAATCAAAAGCTGTGAATTGAGGGCAGGTGTCTGGGAAACGAGTGGATGAGCCCGAGGAGGCTCATTCACCTCAGAAACCACTTTTTTTCCACAATGTCTGAAAGCAGCTTGAATATCCCTTGCACCAAGTCTATTTTCTAGTTAACCACATTCATTTGAACTTTTGTTCATAGATAGCTCGCTGAAGAAAACACTGCTGTGATATTCATTACACAAAATCTTTCTTAAAATATAAGCTTCTGCTGAGGAGGCACTAAATAATTATCTTCTTTATAAAATATTTTCCCCATTACTAAAAGTAAAGACCAAAGAGAACAACAGGTGGAAGAAACAAGATCTAGCCAGGGCTAGCAACGCCATAAGTATAGGGGATATGATAACCATCTTCAAGTACTTTAAGAGCTGTCATATAGAGCAAAGCTTCTTAAACTGTGGGTCGCACAGTGGTGGGGGGTCACAAAAAGTTTGGAAAGAGTAACTCATATGGTCACTGGAGCAATATCTCTAAGCCAGCTGTCCTTCTGAACTGGGGCCACACATGCAATCTTGTTCTCGGCCTGTAAGGGCTGAAGGCAGCTTTATGACTGTCCAGTTCTTGCATGAATTGTGAGAGCAGCATTGGTCAGCCAGGTCATTGATGCTTTGTGATGGAGCACTCAATGAGGAGACACTTCATTTAAGCAGCTTCCTGCTCTTTGTCACAGTTTTTTGCTGAGAGTTGGTATGAGCTGGTGGAGTGAATATCTCAGCAGACTTCACCAGTGTCGGCCTGAGCTGTGAACTGTAGAATTGTATGAACATACACACATGAGCACATGAGTCTGCTTTATAGGAGTAGTAGTAGTAGTTGGTTTTTATATGCTGACTTTCTCTACCACTTAGGGAAGAATCAAACCAGCTTAAAATCACCTTCCCTTTCCCTCTCCACAACAGATACCCTGGGAGGTAGGTGGGGCTGAGTGTGTGTGACTAGCGCAAGGTCACCCAGCTGGCTTCATGTGTAAGAGTGGGGAAACAAATCCAGTTCACCAGATTAGCATCTGCCGCTCATGTGTAGGAGTGGGGAATCAAACCCAGTTTTCCAGATCAGAATCCACCACTCCAAACCACTGCTCTTAACCACTACACCATGCTGGCTTATATTGAATCAGATCCTTGGGTCACCAAGATCAATATTGTCTACTCACATAATATTGTCTACTCAGACTGGCAGCCACTGTCCAGGATGTTAGGTAGAGGTCTTTTACATCACATGATCCTTTTAACTGGAGGTGCCAGCGACTAAACCTGGGACCTTCTGCATGACAAGCTGATGCTCTACTACTGAGCCATCACCCTTCCCCAAAGGGAGGGAGTGATAGTTTCAGGGCTATGTGATTTTAGAGGGCAAGGAGGATGCATTGAGAATGATTCAGTGAGTTTGTCTTTGACAACATGTGTGGTCCATTGGTGTTTGTAGGGTGGAATCCACTGGGGTTTGGGTCTTGGATTCCCAGAGGTATTAGTTCAAAGGAGGCTCCTCATACAATTAGCCTCGTCCCCCCGCATCAAGCTTCGCTATGTGGCTTACCTATCTGCTATGGCATTCCTTTATCAGCTCTTCCCTTTTCCTTCCCCCCTTTCTTGATTCCTTGATTCCCCACTCCTCCACATGAGCGGTGGAGGCTAATCTAGTTTACTGGAGTTGTTTCGCCAATCCCCACTCCAACACACGAAGCCAGCTGGGTGACCTTGGGCTAGTCACCTACCTCACAGGGTGTCTATTGTGGAGAGGGGAAGGGAAGGTGATTGTAAGCCGGTTTGAGTCTCCCTTAAGTGGTAGAGAAAGTCGGCATATAAAAATCAACTCTTCTTCTTCTTCCTTCAGCACAGAGTGTCCAAATGTCTTGGGCTACACCCATCTGCTGCTGCTCAGCGGCATTTTGTATTTTCTTTGTGTAAGTAAGTGGGCCATCCGTTATAACTTGGTGCTACAGACGTATTAGTGCAAATGCCTTGGGAAATAATTCCCAGGGTGAGCCCATCATTTCTATGCATTAAAAAGTGCTGGCTTCATACTAGTAAGACCTTGCTTGTAGTTCATCCCGAGGTCATAAATATAATGAATCTACCAGATTGAGCTCTGTCACCAGGGAAGCAGAACCACTGCTGTGAAACGATCACACTTCATTATGGGTGGAGAGCAGCCTGCATATTACAAGACAGCTTGATTCCAGCTTCTGTCAGACAATGAATTTTTTTCTCCCCTAAAAGAGATATCCCCTTCCCGTCTCTCTCTCTCTCTTACATTTTCAATTTAGGGATGACATATTTAAATAGAAGGAGGCCACTTATTAAAAGCCCCGGTCTCTGAACAATCACAATTGCTAAAGAATCTTTGAAAGATTTTTTTTTAAAAAAGAATCTGAACAGAAAAGGGTGGTTATTCTTGTCCATGTTGAAGCCTTTTAAATCATGATTGAGGCTGCTTCAAAATAAGAGTCGTTTCTCTCCAGCAGTAAGAATATGGCACAGCATCAGGAAGTAATTGGGTGCCATAAATCTCTTGGAGAAGGACTTTTGTCTTGCTAATTTTCATGTTAGCAACATTGCACTGTCTTCCTATTACTAGTTTTGGCATCTATGTACAGTAGCGATGTAAACATCAATACATTAATGTCACCGAAATATACAAAGTGAAATTGAATGCTAGGTAGCATAAAGAAAACGCAACAATAGCTCTTCTGTTCAGTCCTCAACTGATTAGAGATAATGGATTATTCATAGACTTTTGGCTCATAACCAGAGCTCCATTTGTGTTTGGAACCAGAACGATTTCACTCTTGAGCAGTGATCATTTTAGATGCTATTATTTTCCTGCCTATAAAAGGATAAGATGCTCAGCTGGGTATTTCAGTGTTACTTTGCAGAGCTGAGTATACATTTGAATAGCTAATGGGCATCAGCAGGGCAAACCACGAAAATGGGTCTAAATCAGAAACTCTAAGGACAGTTCACGTATTTGGCCACCTTCAGTTACTTCCTTTCGTCATAATTTTCAGCTTTGGAGTGCTGTGAGAGCAGGAAGTCCTCAGATTTCCGCAGCAGCAACTTTTGCTATTTACAAGTTATATCTGGGGACTTTCCTAATTGTGGAAGTTACCATGCGGAATATTCCCTAGCAGATATTTTTGCATGAATGCCTCAAGTATTCATTGCTGAAATACTGCCCATTAAGATGACTCAAAGCCATCTGCCAAGTCTGGAGATCATTGATAACATTGCTGCATGTTTTATTGATGAAGCATTTGCTAGAGGGGCCTCTAACAGTGTGAGGCTGCCATTTCTTCAGTGGTGATTGCTCTATGCCCAGAAGCTGTTTCTAAATAGTTTATGGTAATCCTTTGGGGCAGCGTGAAATGAATGGTCCTGGGACTTAAAGTAAGCCACTTCTGTCCTTAACAAAATATTTTGATAAAGACCCCCCCCCCACACACACACACAGTTTGAGTGTATAGGAAAGTCATTCTCAGTAGGAAGTTGAGAAGGCAGAAACCACAACACATCCAAAGTAAAATTACCTTTAGCCTTAATTTTAGCCTTATCTGTAATCCCTTATCAATTCAGTAGACTTTTAGTTCATAGCATTTTGAGGGATTTATTTTAAGGTTGACATTAGGTGTGTGCATTGGCTAAAGCCGAACTGAAAACACCCTGAAAATTGCCTTATCTGTATTTTGGATTTTCTTTATACCAAAAAAAAAAAAAAAAAAAAAAAGGCAGCCAGTAAAGGAAGCTGAAAAAGTGGATCCCGAATAATGCCAAATTTATTCCAAGGGATCTTGAAATCCATCTTTGTGACCCATGTGAAACTTAGGTGCTGACAAGCAGTAAAAGGTTGTTTGCATTCTCCTAAGCCCTGAGGTGTGAAAGGCTGAGAGAACAATAGGGAATAAGTAGCCTGCCTCACATATTAATTGAAGTGCTCTGGGCAGACACCTGGAACTGATAGGAAGGACCTTTAATCCCATCAGCAATCAGGGGCTATTCAGAAAGTTCTGGTTAACCTTTTGAATATGTGATATACCCTCAAGCCTCATCCCGCATGCAGAGGAGATTAACAGCCCATTCCTGAGCTTTCGGCGGCTGGGGACGACATGGCTGAGGCACCGTTTCACTGCCGAAAGGTTAAAAAAAGTCTTTAAAAGGCTTTTTGCCCGAAACAGAACAGCGATGCTGTGCCTACTAAAAAGCAGTTGCAGCAATGCTGTTCTTGATGCCAGTGTTCCGGGCTGAACGGGGACAGAAGCTGCCCGGCACACCCTGGGAATGCCTGGCACACCCCAGCGAAAGTAGCCTGGGCACTGGGACCCCAACACTGGCGCAGCCCCTTCCTGGCCTCCTGAGGACTTTTGTCCTCAGCGGTCAGGAATGGGCTGTCAATATCCTTGTGTCCCACCCCTCTACCTTTCTACTTTATTATCTCTAGTGTGAATCAGGCTTTTTTTCCCTTTTTGCTGTGTGTACTTGAAACTATTTTTACAATAAAATCTCCATTTATTTCAAAAACTGCTTCTTTATTAAGAGTTTTCCAAAAGGGGCTCACTTCCAGAAATGCTGGCTAAAATATCCTGGTTACCCAGCCTCTTGCAAAGCTTAAAGTCTCCAGTGCTAATTCCCCAACCAAAGTGGAGACGCAAAAACGCATGGGAGGTTTTGCCTTGGATTTGCTGCTCTCTAGATGCACATTTTCCCCATCTGAATTCTCAAAACTCTGCATGGGGGCTTATTTTTGAGTTTTGAGAATTTGGTTGGGGAAAATGTGCATTTAGAGAGCAGCAAATCCAAGGCAAAACCTCCCATGTGTTTTCACCCAAACTTTGATATGAGGGTACTGGAGAGTGAAGGTCACACTATCTGGGTGAAGGGTAACCCAGCTACATCCAGTACCACTGCTTGTCTAGTAATATTACTCAGACATCTAGGTTTGTTGTGGTTGCATTACTGAGCTTGCAGTTTAGAGGGCTTAAAGAAGATATTTGTATTAGTAAACACAGAGACAAAATTATCGATACAGACAATTTCGAAAAGAAACCAATGAGAAATATAATGTCAACTTGTTATAAACTTGTTATGCATTGATGGAAGTTGCTGAAAAAAATTAAAAATCAGAAGCTCCAGGGGTTCACAAATGGTGGCTGGGCTTGTTTTTTTATTTTCTATTAGCCAGCTTTAAAGTCCAATCCCACCACACTATTACCTATAACAATATGATAGTTTCTAGACTAATCAGATTTATTCTTACTCTGTCAATAAAAGAAAAGCTCATACCCTGCCAGAAATTTTGTTAGTCTTTAAGGCGCTACTGGACTTTTGCTCTTTTCTAATAAAAGGAAAATGATTCTTTAAACTTAAAGAATTAAACTTGCTTGCTGTATTAAATCTTAGTGCTAGCTATATTAAATCTTATCTATATGATCAATATTAAATCTCTAACATCTTATCTAAAATAATAAATGCATGAATTGGTACTTTTTTACTTTTAAGCTGTGATTAATTTTACAACTTTTTGGAGACTCTTTTGACTTTTCAAGTTTTTAATTCTTTTTCAGTAGATGCCTAATTCTTACAACAAGCCAAATCCAGTTCAGATGAATAAAATTTTTCACAACATGTGAAGAAATTTGTGGCTGTCCCTGATTTCTTTACAGTTTGAGAGGGCGCGTGTTTGTACAGTGACAGAAGTGGTCTTGTGCATCATTTAGTTTAAACTCCTGCTCAAAACAATCAAGTGCTACACCACTGCCAACAGAGGCTGTATAGCCACTGCTTGAATACCACCAGCAAGGGCGAGCTCCCTCCCCCCCAGCCAGCTAAGTGATTTCATTGTTGAGCCAACTGTACTATTAGGAAGTATCTTCTAGCATTAAACCCAAATCTACCTTCTTTGATCTTAAGCCTATTAGCTCAAGCTTTGCATACTGGAGCAGCAGAGGACAAGTCTTTGCTCACTTCCAGACGACAGCTCTGGCGATATTTGTAGAGTCTGATCATGGCTGTCTTCAGTCTTTTCTTCCCCCAGCTAAACAAACCCAGTTCCTTCAGACTTTCCACGTAGGTCTTGCTTGCCAGACCCCAACCATGTTTGTTGCTCTTCTTTGAACCTGTTCCAATTTGTCATCATCTTTCTTAAAGTGCTGCGCTTAGAACTGGACACAGTACTGCATATGAGGGCCATTAACGCATGGCCATAATCGAATTTATTTGTCCCTGGTGTATCTCACGTTTTATGTTCCCACATTCAAAAAATTGAATGCACGGGGACATAAAACAGGGACAAACAAATTCGGCTGCTTTCCCGGCCAGGTAGAAGTCACTGCCCGGCCCTGGCCAGGAAAGCAGCGGCAGCACCTTTTCCTCCCCCACCCCACCCCTCCTCTCCCCCCCTGGCCGGCGTTTGAAGCTCACCTCCAAGCAGCCTGGTGCCTGGATCCCCGCTGTCAGAGGGGAAGCGGCGGCAGCACCTTCCGGCGAGCCAGGTCTGCGCACTTCCTGCCGCCACAAACCTTCACTGGGCAGGCTGCTCGGAGGTGAGCTTCAAATGCCGGTGGGGGGGGGCGGCGCGGGGATAGGGGGAGAGAGAGGCAGGAGTGGGGGGTTAGGGGAGGAACAGGTGCCACCACTGCTGCTCTCCCCGCCGGGGCCGGGTAGTGTCTTCCTCCCGGCAGGGAAAGGAGCCGCCGCCGCTGCTGCCAGGGCCCAGAAGTCTCCCGGTGGGGAGTCGATCCGGGCACCTGGCATGCACGGGCGAGCTCCTTCCTCTGCTGCGCGACTTTCATTTAAGTCGCAATAACAGAGGAATTAGTTCTCCCGGGAATGTAGCGAAAGGCAGAGGGGTCAACGCGCGCTTGTGGAAAGAACGTGTGTGGGGACCGTGCCAATTCGCTGCATTCCCGGGAGAAGAGGGAGAAAGCACCCATGCTTTAACGGCCGAGGTCTAACTGCAGATGAGGTCTGACTAGCATAGAGTGGAGCTATTAGAAGTAGAAGAAGAAGAGTTGGTCTTTATACCTCGCTTTTCTCCACTGTAGGGAGTTTCAAAGCAGCTTACAGAGACACCTAAACAGCAAATCTCAATTCATACAAGGGAGAGGAGTGAATGTGACAAAGCAGTCTAATCATTCAAGAAAGCAGTGCGATTGTGCATGTCAGATACATCCAGATTTGTTTGGAGATATATGAACAGCTCTTAGGATGATCAGAACTGCAACTGGAAAGTGGCATGTGAGGGGTACTGCAGTTCTTCAACCACAGCTAATTACACAGGAGTAAACACCATTAAGCACAGTGGGACTTACCTTACAGTAAATATGCATATAGTCAAACTGAATATTAGTAGAACTCCCTGGCCATTGAGCTTGGGAAAGCTTTTTTTTTTAGTAGAAATTACTAAAAATCTGATTTCAATTTTTTAAAAAGGACGATTCTCTACTCTGCTAGACAGTACAAAAGCTGAAGTAAACAGGGTGCTTTATAAAATGGCTATGTCCTCTCTCTTTCTGTCGCTCTTTCTACCCTACCTTTCTTTCTGACTGAGGATTAGGAGAGAAAGGGAAGCAGAAAAGAAGAGAGCAGAAAAGACACTTAAAGGCATCTACAATGAACTTTTTTAAAAGCTTCCTTTCTGAAAATAAAGATGAAAATCCTCTGCAAGCCTAGTGCACCAAGGGTCGTAAAGGTACAGCTTAGTGACATGAGAGTGCTAACTCCATCTGCACTACAGCATTGCATGACCCATTGTTAATGGTGTGGTGGCTCTTCTCACATAGCATATTAATAGGGTGTGAGGTACTGCCCTGTCTCTCTTTCTGTTCTGCCCGTAAAAGCGGCAATTCAGGCCTTTGCTGGAATATTCCTTGTGTAGGCTTCGGCTGGAATGTCCTGCTCGCTCTCCTCTCCCCGTTTCCTCCTCCCTCCTGACCTTGGCTTCCACAGGCTTCTGGTAATGAGCTCCTTTGATGTCTAGCCTAGTCTGGGTACTGTTATCGTTTCGTTCCCAAAACATGAAACTGACACCTGCAATGTAGTACTGTTTATAGTCTTGCAGTTTTGTAATGGTAAGCACTTGCAGCTTGGACCGTGTAGGGGCCTAGTTATACCTGCTGCTTCTCAATAAAGTTACCTGCTTCTGAAATGGTCGTCTGAGTGAGTGACTTTGTGGGAATTGCCCAGGGTGGCTGGAAAGCCTTACATTAAGCTGCAAGTCTCTTGCTCCAACTCCTGCTCCTGTACCACGTTTGGACAGCTATGGCAGGAAACGGGGATGACAAGAAGGATGGAGACAACACTGTGCCCGCGAAGCCCGATCCTGACCCTTCGGAAGGGAAGTTGACTGGGAAAACGCCCAGTGGAGCTGACTCTGGATCGGGCCTGGGTACAAAGCCCAAGACGAGCCAGTTGAGTACCTGGCTGGAGTCCCCTCGAAGTTGGTCGATTTCGAGGGACGAAACGCGGTCTCGGAGGACTGCTTTTCCCGGGGTTGGGTTCGAGGAACACCCGGCCCGAAAGGAAGCGCTGTGGCAGCACCAGATGGAAGAGGAACGCCAGCAATGGCAAATGGAGTGGCAGGGGATGGTTGATTGGATGGATGCCATGCACGCCGTAATGCTGGACTTAGCTCAAGCGCTGGAAGATTTGTGGCAGAACCCGCCGCAGCCTGCAGCGCCCGCGGGGGGCGGACAACCCGCAGCTCCCGTTCTGTCAGCCCGCCCCACTCCGCCGGCGCGACAGGACTTAAAAATTACCTACGATGGGTCGAGTGACCAATTAACTTTTTTCTTGGTCCAAGTGGATATTTTTATGCGGGAGCAAGCTGGGACTTTCACCTCGGATGGGAGTCGGGTCCAGTATATTGCCTCGTTATTACAGGGGGAGGCGGCCACGTGGATGGTACTGCAATATGAACTCCGCTCCCCTGTACTGCGAAGCCTCGATGAATTCATGATAGCCCTCTGGCACTGGTTCGAGGATCTGCACTTGGGTGAGAGAGCAAAAACAGCCTTGCTGCAGCTGTGCCAAGGGACTAAGTCGGTGGCACAGTATGCAAGTGAATTCCAACTGCTCTCAAGTAAGATCTTGGATTGGAGTGAGGCCACTCGGGTGCAATATTTCCGTGAGGGTCTAAATCCGGAATTGCAACACTGGGCTTTTATGCAAGGTAACCCTCCGGATGTGGAGGGTTGGGTCCGGCATGCAGCCAACATCGAGAACCGAAAGCAGTTACTGCTCTTGTCCAAACAACGTACGGGACGAGAGACCAAAGTCCGTGGAGACAGGCCTGGCGGTCCGAAGGACTTTCGTTGGTGGTGGAGCGCCACAAGCGCTTCGAAAGCGGGGCCTGTCTCGTTTGCGGAGGTAAGGGGAACTTTGCTTCTCAATGCCCTTCCCGGGCCGGACACCCGGGACCATCCTGGCCTGCAGCGGCCGAACCGGAAAAAACTCACGCTGAGGGACAACCTCGATGCCGGAGTGGCGCACCTGGCAGACGGAGTACGTCTTCGGCTCTACAAGCACAACCGGACCCTGGAACTTCGAAAGCTACTGGCCCATCGGGGCCACGGATTACAAATGAAACCTTGGGCTCCTCGGAGTCACGGATTACAAATCCCGAGTCAACCTCCTCCAGCGACGAGGAGGAATGGGACCCGGCGGCAAAAAACGCCGCCGGTCTGCTGTAAAGGGGGCTCCTCAGCAGACCGCTCCGGACATTGGACAGGGAGCTCTGATTATGGTAAGCCAAGGTCAGGAGGGAGGGGGAAACGGGGAGAGGAGAGCGAGCAGGACATTCCAGCCGAAGCCTACACAAGGAATATTCCAGCAAAGGCCTGAACCAATATTCCAGCAAAGGCCTGAACCAATATTCCAGCAAAGGCCTGAACTGCCGCTTTTACGGGCAGAACAGAAAGAGAGACAGGGCAGTACCTCACATTGGGTTGCCAACCTCCAGTTACTAATCACAAACGGCTACAAGTGCTAATTGGAAGTTATAGCAATTCAAAGCAAAAGCACCAGTAAATTTTGTGCAAAAAAGATAATAACAACAAAGTTATTGCTATTAGATAACATATATTCAGAATAGTTCTAATAAGCACAATCCAAATTGTGCAGAACACTACAATAATTATGTACAAAATGGTCTTAAAAAGACCCAATGTGAAAACGCAAGGCGTTACAAATGAATAAATATCAGGCACAGTTGCTCAATTCCTATGAGTCCATAAAGTGCAAATGCAATAATTTAGGCAGCAAAGACCGGGCATAGTGCGATGGAAATCCGGTATAATTCCATTTCATGCAATACTTTCTCAAGCTTCCTAAGTCCTTCATTGCATCATTTCATGAAGGAGTATACCTTCCTTGTACGCATGGACGGCAACTGTGCCTGATATTTATTCATTTGTAACGCCTTGCATTTTCACATTGGGTCTTTTTAAGACCATTTTGTACATAATTATTGTGGTGTTCTGCTCAATTTGGATTGTGCTTATTAGAACTATTCTGAATATATGTTATCTAATAGCAATAACTTTGTTGTTATTATCTTTTTTGCACAAAATTTACTGGTGCTTTTGCTTTGAATTGCTATAACCTCCAGTTACTAGCTGGAGATCTCTTGCTATTACAACTGATCTCCAGCCGATAGAAATTAGTTCACCTGGAGAAAATGGTTGCTTTGGCTATTGGACTATATGGCATTGAATTTCCTCCCCAAACCCTGGGAGGCTCCACCCCAAGAATTTCCAGGTATTTCCCAACCCAGAGCTGGCAACCCTACATATTAATCTTTCCCACTCTCTCTTCCTAAAAGATTCCTTAGAGCCTTGGACAGTTAAAATGTATTTGAATTATTTTAGAGTGTAATCTGGGATGATTGTCTTCCATGATAGGAAAAAGGTTGTTGTATATCTTAACTGATATTATTATGTTCCCTGAATATTCAGCACTTTCCCTCTAGTCTTGACTATGAGCTGAGAGTTATTTCACTGCATACTGCATTTACACTTGAGGTTGTATCCAACCAACTACAAGGAGGTCCCTTGTGGAGGGACTCTCCTCAAGGAGATTTTTGGGCACATTGTGAAGGATGTGCAGTGGGAGGAGGGAACAGGCAAAAGTTGTCCCCTTTTCTGCTGGTGCCAGTGCCCTTGATTCAGCAGGAAACTACAGTTGGATGCAATCAATTGTTTTTTGTAACTAAAATGTGCCTTCACTTCAGTCCATGTTTTATTCACTCTTTTATTTCTTTAACATCTTTTGGAATCGAATTAATATGCCTGGTGGGTTTTCCTTTAAATATTATATTGATGCTATCCAAAGTATTGGCATTTCCAGCTCTGAATTGTACAAAACACCAGGGAATGGAATGAATTTTTCATGGGTAGTAAAATAGTATATATGAATAATCCACAATTCTATTTCCCGTCAAACTTTCATGATTCTTTCCCACCCACTATTTTGTTTGCAGTTCTCAATGTGACTTCATAGTTCTAAACTATAATTTCTCTGTTGTGCCAATTTACAAGGGCAGCCTGTTCATCTACAGGACACTTT
Source organism: Euleptes europaea (assembly GCF_029931775.1). Classification (NCBI taxonomy): domain Eukaryota; kingdom Metazoa; phylum Chordata; class Lepidosauria; order Squamata; family Sphaerodactylidae; genus Euleptes; species Euleptes europaea. The sequence goes on along the minus strand of NC_079312.1, from coordinate 101,948,995 downwards.
ACCCTTCAGTATCCCAATCAGGGGCATGGATGGGCAGGGAGAGAAGAGTCACCGCAGGCTGCCAAGTCAACATGCCCAAAGGAAACAAATTATGCAGAGAGAGAGAGAGAGAGAGAGGGAGGGAGAGAGAGAGAGAGAGAGAGAGAGAGGGGGGGAGGGGAGAGAGAGAGAGAGAGAGAGAGAGATTTTCAATCCTCACCTGGGGGAGAACAGAGCCAGGAAACCATAAGGATGATAAACACTAAGGAGCTCAGGATAGCATATATTGTTCTTTTTTCCTTAATTCTACCTTCAGAACAACCCTATGAGGTATGTTGGGCTGAGACAGACTGGCCCAAGGTCACTCAGCTAGTTTCCATGGCAGAGTGGGGATTCAAATCCGAGTTTCTCAGACCCTATTCCAACACACTAACCAGACCCTATCAATCAATGTCCTCCAAAACGTCCCATCTTTAACAGCATTGCTTAAGTCTTGCAAATTGAGGGTTGTGGCTTCCTTTATATGGTCAATCCATCTCTTATTGAGTCTTTCTCTTTTCCTGCTGCCTTCAACTTTTCCTAGCATGATTGTCATTTCCAATGACTCTTGTCTTCTCATAACACATGGGCCCTCATAAATGACTATGGCTATTTTCTTCCTCTAAAATAGGAAATGTCCCTATACTGTCCCACTTTAAATGCATGGGGAACAAATTGTAGGATTATTCTGGGGCAATGTGTAGGCAGTTACTGCCTTTCAATGATATATGAAGCTGCCTGATTCTGAGTCAGACCATTGATTTATCTAGTTCAGTATCTGATTGGTGGTGTCTGTCTGGGTCCTCAAGCTGAGAAAGGTCTTTCCAACTTTCTCCACAAAAAAGCCCTCATCATTTTTTTTAAAAAGCCTATGAAATCTTTCTGTCTGCAAGAAGCTTGCCAGATCAGAACTGTGTAAACTGAATTGAATTCAATAAGGTGAACATAGTGGGATCGGGTTTAGCACAAACCTCCCTAGGTTGACACTGTGGATGTCCTGTGTACTATTATAGCAATAGTTAAGGGAAAACAGCAAAACTGGGGCTGGCAGGGACAGAAATTGCACATGACGCTTTCCTTATGATTAAGATCACGGGGATGAAGAGCCTCCCCCAAGCCTGCCAAAATTTCTGTGCCACTGAAGAAGAATATGACATTTCTTATACGTAATGGGAATGTGTGCGTCGAGGTTGGGATGACAAGTGCCTCAGGAAGGGCAGTGAGGTTGATAATAATGCATTCCATCAATAAAATATTGCTTTCACAACAATCCGAAGTTTTTGTAGGAAGTATGTCTTTTGGGGCATGAGGTAAGCAAAGTGAAGCACTTTAAAGGCCCATTGATTACTATGTACATGTTAAATGCACATGTTTAATCTCTCCCCTTTGAATAGATAAAGACATACACATATAAGCACACATATAATTTGGGCTGGATCACATCCTTTGCACTCTTGTACCTCTGTGATATTCTTTGATGTAGCTGACTTGTTGCAACTGCTACTTGGAAGGAGTGATCAAAGCCATGCTAGCTATAAATACATTCTAAAAGCTTGAACTCACTTTGCTGGAGAATTGTGGCATGAGATAATCAATGTTGGTACTATTATGTGCCTTTGGCTTAGGTCACAACTACATTTGTGGTCAAAGAAAGAGCTTACAAGGATGACACTGAACATTAATGGCATGGAGAGATGACAGACTTGGAAGTTCAAAATCAATAAATCATTCCAGCTTCTGTGAAAGAAACCCTGCCCCTCTTATGCCGTGATGGGAGGCTGGTGTTCATTACTTTGATATCAAAAAACAGCCACTGCTGTCGCTTACCCAACCTTCTGTACAGGCCAATCAAAAAACCTTGATAAAACCATCTCCACTTGTTGTGGGCTTCACTATCTTTATGGCTGAAATTAAGAGAAAACATTATTTTTCAAAAATGTCCGTCAGAGATTCACTTCTTGATAGTAGGCAAACTGAACGGATCAGCTTAGGCACATATGCGGTTTTAAAAATGAAGCCATGGCTATGGAAGCCATGTATTGAGTGAGAAAACAAGCAATTACCTTCAGGAGACCAAACAGATATGGATTTTGTAAAATGAACAAGAATAGGTTTAATAGAACACAAGGATTTCAGCCCCTGGTGAAAGTGTAATGTGTAGATGTACTTTGATCTCCGATGAGACCAGGGTCCTGTGGGGTCTACCCAATTCCACAAGGTCTGTAAGACCGAGATTTTCCTCCAGGCCTATGGTTGAGGGCAGCAACCATTTTCCATCAGAGCTGACCTCCCTACCTCCCCCTTTCTCTATGCTCTCCATCATTCAATTGGGGAGCCTGGCTGCTCCTGAGTCGGCCAAGACCCTGCGTGGCAGAACGGGCCTGCTCAGACTCGCAGGCCCTATTCCACTCCTGCCAGCTCCCAGGGATTCTCAACCTCTCCTGGAGGTTGCCTCTCTCTCTTTTTGGGTATCCGCTGCCACCACCTGGCCATTGTAGGACTTGTCCACTGAGGTGGGGGTCAGGATCCCCCCCCCCAGCATCCCTTTCAAACCTGCTGAGGCCTTGACTCGGTGTCTCCCACTTACCCCACTTCTGGGCACCACAGGGACGAGATACTGCCTGGGGTTGCCATTGGAAAAATAGCTGCTTGCCAACTGCCAGCCTCCCTCCCTCCTGGGACCCCCTGTTTTACAATAGCATGTTCAAAGCTGGTGGAAGTCCACGTGGTACAGAGAACTACGGTCAGCATTCAAAATTAAAAGGTATTTATTAGAAGTAAAATGTTTCCAAGCATACTTTTAGCACAACAGGTTGAGCAAGGGATTCAAAAGAACTGAGAAAAATGCAATCCCTCTGTCCCTCTCTCTATGCATGCCCTATCAGTTGGTGGAATATAGGACAGGCTCTTAAGCATAGGATATTCTAAGTCTCCACTGAGTTTCCATTACCTGGAAGTCTTCTTCAGTCCCTGGGGCCAGCACATGATCAAAATGGCTGCCTCCTCCAGATAGGGTTGCCATGTCCCTCTTCCCAACCGGTGGGAGATTTTGGGAGCAGAACCTGAAGAGGGCGGGGTTTGGGGAGGGGAGGGACTTCAATGCCATCAAGTTCAATTGCCAAAGCGGCCATTTTTCTCCATGTGATCTGATCTCTATCGGCTGGAGATCAGTTGAATTAGCAGGAGATCTCCTGCTACTACCTGGCAGTGGGCAACCCTACCTCCAGACCTCAGATGAGCTCTGTCTTCCCTGAGTGCCCCAGCCAAAAAAGTCTCTCCTGACTCTCAGCAGTTTTAATCCTTCACCCACTGACCAGATCAACCTGGGTCAAAGAAGCTTTTTCTGGAGCCACCAGGAACTTTCTTCCTGGACCCCCTTCTAGCATTTTTTAAAACCTCCAAGTCTCTGATTCCTGCTTGGAGAAGGGGTGGGGAGGTGGGGGGGAGCTTGACCCACTGCTTTGTCTCCTGATACCGCCATCTGCATTTCTAAGAAGGTGGCTGAGAGGTGGGGCCAGGAAGCACTGCCCTCCCGCCTTCCTCATGCCCAAGAAAAAAAAAAGAAAAAAAAATGGTTAAAAGGATCCCTCTAAACCTCGAGGGGAAAAAATCCCGTTTCTTCACACCCTGTATGTTAAACTGGTACACCATCTGCTTTTTGATTTGGTTTTAATTGGATTTTAATTGAATTAATGGTTTTAATTAATACTGCACGGATTGAATGTTTTATCGTGTTATGGTATGTATTGATGTGACCTGCCTTGAGCCCAGCCATGGCTGGAATAGGGCAGGAATCAGATATACATCACAATAAATAAATAAATAAATAAATAAATAAATAAATAAATAAATAAATAAAGTGATGGGGTAACATGAAGTTCAAATGGAATTCAAAGAGAAAAGTCAAATCCCATGCTAAGGCTTGAATACGTGAAAGCTGGACTACCTGGTTCCTTGAATGTTTTCTTGGGACAGGGTTAATAAATGCACACTCTCTCCTTCCCCCGCCAATCGGTGGCCAAGCTGGGTCTTCTTCTGGCCAATCAGTCAGGATTGAGTACTGGAGGAATCAGCTGATGTGCGGCCCGGCCGGGGAGAGAGAGAGAGAGGGAAATCCTCGTGTGTGTGTGTGGGGGTGCTTGTGCACATTCGCTCCTTTCTGTGGCTGCAGGGGGCATATTTGTTTGGGTACAGACCCCAAACTTTCAGCAGAGATTCAGACAAGAATTCTTAAGCGACCACCCAAGTTTTGTAAACATTGGGTCAGGGGCCCCCGAGATATGGGCTCCCCCCTTTTTTCTTTCCATGGCTGCAGGGGGTGCATTTTTGGGGGTACAGACCCCAAACTTTCAGTGGAGCTTCAGATGAGCCTTCTTAAGATACCCCCCCAAGTTTTGTAAACATTGGGTCAGGGGGTCTCGAGATATGGGCTCCACCCCTTTTCCCTCCCCCTTTTCCATTTCCGTGGCTGCAGGGGGCGCTTTTTCAGGGATACAGCCCCCAAACTTTCAGCATAGCTTCAGACAATCCTTCTTAAGATACCACCCAAGTTTTGTAAAGATGGGTTCAGTGGGGGCAGAAATATCGGCTCCCCCCTTTTCTCTTTCCGTGGCTGCAGGGGGCGCATTTTTTGGGGTGCAGATCCCAAACTTTGAGCGGAGCTTCAGACAAGCCTTCTTAAGAGACCACCCAAGTTTTGTAAACATTGGGTCAGGGGGTCCCGAGATATGGGCTTTCCCCTTTCCCCTTTTCCCTATTGGGATGAATGGATCAGTATGCATCTCCAGAGCAAAACGTCCCATGCCTAAATGGAATCGTCTTGGATTACCGAGTCCTCCCCAGCCCCTCCTGATGGAACAGATGACAGCCACAGTAAGACCCCTTTGGGGGCTTTAATCTATAATTTTTCTCCTGTGTGTGTGTGTGTGGGGGAAGCAGAGTCTGTGTGTGTGTGGGGAGGGAGCAGTTTCTGTGGGTGGGGGGGAAGCCAAAGGGGGCTTTTGCCAGTTCTGCCTGGGGTGTGTGTTCCCCCTCAAGTCTCTCTCTCCCTGGTTTGAGGGGGGGGTTTCAGTTGTGTGTCTTCAGGTTTTCCCTCATTCATAAGAGCGGTTAGGTCTATTTGGATGCTTGCTCAAAACTTGTTTTCAAATGGTGACTTAAAGAATGCATTTGGAGTCCCATGCAAAAGGGGAAATTCCACTCCTCCTGCTCATTATGCATAGCTAGCTGCCTCTGTCTCTTTCCATGGTTTGTAAACTCCCAGGTGTCAGGTGTTGCTTTGCACAGTTGCAAAGGTGTTGCTTACAAGGTTGTGTTGCTTTTCAGTCATGTTGCAATGCTTTGTAAACTTCTCAGCTATTTGTCGGGGCTGGGAGCTTTGTGCGTGGGTGGCAAGCTCTGCTCAGAGATGCACATTAAGGGTGGGGGGACCCCTTTTGGGGCCCATATCTCAGCCCCCCCGACCCAATCTTTACAAAACTTGGGGGGTCTTTCAAGAAACGTCCTTTGAAGCTCCGCTGAAAGTTTGGGACCTCTACCCCCAAAAATGCCCCCCCAGAGCCGCAGAAAGGCGCGGTTGTGTTTTTAATGGCTTTATTCGGCCGAATTTTTTCCCCGAACTTTGAATTCCCGCCGAATTGCACGGACCCGAAGCGGGGGAGTTCGGACTTCGGCATATCCCGAATCTAAACGGGCCGAATTCAGCCGAATCCGAACTATACCGAATTTTTTAAAATTCAACAGCCCTAGTATTTGATCCCCTGCTAAATTTGCCTGTTTGCCCTCTGACGAAGAAATGACCAGTCCATAATTTTAATGGTAGGTCTATTGTAGCTGTGAGAGACAGAATAACAACAGGAAAACCCCCAGAAACCCAGAAGACAAAAGTCTGAGATTGATGTGCATTATAATGAGTGAAATAAGTATTTGATCCCCTATCAAACAGCCAGGTTAGGGTTAGGGTTAGGGTTCTGCTGTCAACAGAAGCAATCAATCCATCAGATTCCAAACTAGCCACCATGACCAAGACCAAAGAGCTGTCCAAGGATGTCAGGGACAAGATTGTAGACCTGCACAAGGCTGGACTGGGCTACAAGACTATTGCCAAGCAGCTTGGTGAGAAGGTGACAACCCGAACCCTAACCTGAACCCTAACTGTCAACCTCCCTCGGTCTGGGACTCCATGCAAGATCTCATCTCGTGGAGTTGCAATGATCATGAGAACGGTGATGAAGCAGCCCAGAACTACACAAGGGGAACTTGTCAATGATCTCAGGGCAGCTGGGACCATAGTCACCATGAAAACAGTTGGTAACACACTACGCCGTGAAGGACTGAAATCTTGCAGAGCCCGCAAGGTCCCCTTGCTCAAGACAGCACATGTACAGGCCCGAAGTTTGCCAATGCACATCTGAATGACCCAGAGGAGAACTGGGTGAAAGTGTTGTGGTCAGATGAGACCAAAATCTAGCTCTTTGGCATCAACTCAACTCGCTGTGTTTGCAGGAGGAGGAATGCTGCCTACGACCCCAAGAACACCATCCCCACCGTCAAACATGGAGGGGGACATATTATGCTTTGGGGGTGTTTTTCTGCTAAGGGGACAGGACACCTTCACCGCATCGAAGGGATGATGGACGGGACCATGTATCGTCAAATCTTGGGTGAGCACCTCCTTCCCTCAGCCAGGGCATTGAAAATGGGTCGAGGATGGGTATTCCAGCATGACAATGACCCAAAACACACGGCCAAGGCAACAAAGGAGTGGCTCAAGAAGAAGCACATTAAGGTCCTGGAGTGGCCTAGCCAGTCTCCAGACCTTAATCCCATCGAAAATCTGTGGAGGGAGCTGAAGGTTCGAGTAGCTACACATCAGCCTCGAAATCTTACTGACTTGGAGAGGATCTGCAAAGAGGAGTGGGACAAAATACCTCCTGAGATGTGTGCAAACCTGGTAGCCACCTACAAGAAACGTCTGATTTCTGTAATTGCCAACAAGGGTTTTGCCACCAAGTACTAAGTCGTCTTTTGCAAAGGGATCAAATACTTATTTCACTCATTATAATGCACATCAATCTCTGACTTTTGTCCTCTGGGTTTCTGGGGTTTTTCCTGTTGTTATTCTGTCTCTCACAGCTACAATAGACCTACCATTAAAATTATGGACTGGTCATTTCTTTGTCAGAGGGCAAACGGGCAAATTCTGCAGGGGATCAAATACTTTTTTCCCTCACTGTACTCCAGGAGTAAATTATGAAAATAGTGCTATATATATGCACAGCAATTTCATCGAACCATTCTGCTAACAATGAAGGTGTCAGGGCTTTATAGAAATAACAATAGCCTCAATTTTTTTTAGCTGATAGCTGTTTCAAGGGGTATGATCTTAATTCTTTTGCTGCAGTCGCTCAGCTGTGTCTGATGACTGATAAATGTGAAGCTTTTGCTACACATCCTCCCCCTTCTGCAGCAATCTTAGGAAGTTGTTGACAATGGAATGGTGTATTATCTTGGACCCAATAAGGTGTAATGCGTAGAGAAAAACAAATCGTGCAGGAGTTTGCTGGAATCCATGACAAGGAACGTTGTATTATCAGGCTCATGTAGACGGGGGAAGTTGCATACAACTCACAGAACAGTCATAATGTCCACACTGGTTCTTATACAGGTCTTTCCTCAACATGACAGAAAGCGTGTATGTCTTTTGAAAGATAGTAATGGAAGGAGAAACAAAATGATATTGACAACCATGGCAGCCTGAATTTACAAGGGCTTTTATTTTTAATTTAAATGGAAATTTGGGTCAGAAAGTACCTGTGCACAGTGTTAGCTATGAGCTTGTATAAAGTACTGTAACATAACAGACATAATAAAATATGTTATCAAGACAGGACTGAGCTGGAACAGGGGGCGGGGGGTGAACCTTTCCAAGCATTTTTATCACTGTCAGAATTGCCCCCTTTCCAGCATGTTTTGAGAGGAGAGGGGAATAACTGTGAAAGGCAATGAAAGTGTCCTCCTGTTCAGAATGCATGACGCTGGACAGTCTCACAGCCTATTCCTGAGAGCCGCAGCAGCCGGGGATGGCACAGCCGTGGCACTGCCATGGCGCCTCCAATGAGGTTTTGCGGCTGCTGCAGTGAAAATGTATTTAAAAACAACAAAAATGGGGGGGAAAGCCCTATTGCAAACAGCGATGCTGTACAACCAAACATATTGTCACAGCAACGCTGTAACATTAGGGGATGTTCCCAGTGCGAAAGAGGTTAGGAAGCTAACAGTAGCTCCGCCCCCAGAACACCCTGGGAACTCTTCCCGGGACACCGGCGTGGGGACTTATGCTGGGAGGATGCCAGCGGGAGGCCATGCCAGCATCCAATGGCTGTGCTGCTGCCACAGTCCAGGGAGGCCAGCATAAGTGCCCTAACACCGGCATCTGTGCCAGTTTGCATGGCACAAGTGACAAGGATGCCAGCGTAGGGGTCAAGCCACCACCAAAGGAGTCCCCCTCTCAGGAATGCACTGTTTGTCCTTTATGATATCTTCAGTTCACTGTGTGATCCCTGGTGTGATTGGCTAGGACCACCCATGTGATGATCAGTTCAGAAACATTACTGTGATTGTGATTGAAGAATCCCAAAAGAAATGGGAATGTTATTTTGATTATGTTAAATGGAAAGGGTAGACTGTTAAACATAAGGATTAGCTTATATAGTATAGAAGGAATTTATTGACCAAACTGTAGAATATAAGAACAATGTATAAGTGTAAAATGTAAGATGAAATAGACTCCCTGAAGGAGTTCAAATTGTGTGAATGTATGTGTATGTAATTTGTCTGTTTGTTTTTCTTTAAAAATGTTAATAAAATATCTTTTTTTTAAAAAAGAAACATTACTGTGCTTGTATCTGAACTTCATTTGTCCTCAGTGACATCAGCAAATAGTCATATATGAATGGCTCCATGATGCAACATCACCATATTTACTGTCTGATCCCTGATTGGCTGGGATCATTCCAGAAAGTAGAAACATTCTAACTAGTGGGGGAAAATGTTAATGAAACACAGGAGATAATGTGTATAAACGACAGAAGATGGGATCAAAAGAGGGAATGTTTGCTAATTTGAAAGATTTTCCAGGACATGCATATGCCCCTTGAAAACTCAACAGTTGTCCCAAACTGTAAGGGATGAATATTTGAAACACCACTAGATATAATATCAATGTACTGAAGACTGCATGATATAATCTTTTATTTATTGGCTGCAATTCTCACAGATTTATACAAAAATAAAATAAAATAAAAATACGAAAACATACTTGAAACCTCTCATGTCCATTAGAACATATGCCATAATTATGTTGTCAGTGTTCAGGCGGTCCTCCTGGCAATCAGTCGGAGCTTCACAGAGACGGGAGTGGGGGCAGCGATCTGCACGCCCAGCATAATGTTGTCACTTCCGAGTTGACAAGGAAGCATCAGTATCTCCCCCAAAACTTTATGGTTTTGGGGGGAGAGTGCTAGAGTGTCCCTTGGTGTCATGCTGGTGCTTCCACATAAACCTGGACGTAACATCATTGTGCCGAGCATGCAAATCGCTCCCCCCCTTGTGTTGGCCTTCTGCCCACCATGTGAGGGTTGGCGGGCAGCCACAGGAATTGGCTTAGGTTCTTTCTGACATGCTTCTGTTGATTTAATGGGACCATTTTGACATTAACATTATCAATGAAACATCAGAAGATTGCACATCCAAATGCCAGTGAGATGCTTCCAACACATGTTTTAAACACAAAAAGCTGAAACTGAAATTATAATGTCAGTTTGCAATCTGTATTGCTCTGACATACATTACAACACAACAGGTGGAAAAAGTGTGTAATACAGTACCAATTGTGTGTCACCAAGAGTGTCAGCGCTTGAAATTTGAATACTCGAAACTGAAATAATGGTGCCAGGTGGTAATTTGTACTGCAGCACCCTAAACAGTAGAAGTGTGAAAGCAGAAGTTATATTAATTTGAAGGAGGAATACCTGCGGTGACAGAGGTGCCAGTTTAAGATGCTATTTCTGAAAAACGTCAATGTTTCTGCAACAGGAGAAATAGAATTACTGAAAGCTCAAGTTATTGACTCACAAGTGAGAGCCAGCATGGTATAGTGGTAAAGAATGGCAGACTCTAATCTGGAGAACCAGGTTGGTTTCCCCACTCCTAGACATGAAGCCTGCTGGGTGACCTTGGGCCAGTCATAGTTCTCTCAGAACTCTCTCAGCCCCACCTACATCACAAAGTGTCTGTTGTGGGGAGGGGAAGGAGATTGTAAACTGCTTCGAGACTCCTTAAAGGTAGAGAAAAAGCAAGATATAAAAACCAACTCCTCCTCCTCTTCTCCTCCCCCTCTGTCACGGCTTGTGGCGTTAAGGGGTCTACACTCCTAGAATGTACCATTTACTGAGAAATGGAGCTATCTATTCAGCGAGACCTCACAGCCAGAAGTCAATGATAATTCCTACAAGGACTGTAGGCTTTCTATTGAGAAGTGCCAGAAAATTTATGAACAAGGGACTTCCTTTAAATAACATTTATTTCACATAAAATATATATGCATGTGAATACATATTCTCAAAACATGTCATAAAGTACAAACATTATGATTCTTTAACATGTTCAGTTATGTTAACATATGCAAGCAGTTTCATACAATCTTTATAAGCAATTTCTCTATGTAAGGTTTCCTAACCTTAAACCTTTAATACATTTCTCTTTATGAGATTCTAACTAGTATCTCTAGATTCTTTCAGAATACTACAGTTACAGAATCTTGTAAAAACCTGATTAGTTTCACAGAGAGAAGATATGGTTAAATATAATGGGAAAAAGATTTGTTATAGCAAAAAGCTTCTTTATCCAAAGTACCTGAAATATAAACTATAAGTTATAGTAAATTAAGTACAACCTTATATTATTTCTAAAACCTCTCCAGCTCATATGCATAGCTGATATTTAAGATATTGCAAACCTTTTCTGTAAGGACATAGACTTTTCCCATGCTTCTATGTCTTTACCATATCTTTGATTCTCTGGTTCTTAGTTTATTTAAGAATTATAGTCCAAAGCTCATTGAGTATTTCATGCCAGTTCAGGTTCATTGAAATACTGTTCTGAAGTCTATTTATCAGGGAAAGCTGAAATTAGAGCTATTTGAGCTATAGTCAATTATTACAGCTATGTGTAGTATCTTTACCCATTGCAGTGTGCAGAGGATAAGATACTATGATCTTTATATTTAAACCATTCTATGTTTATAGATGTCTGATCACTTTCAAGATCAGGAATGCTTCATACATGCTGATGGTATGTGTATCTCTTAACAGTCAGCAATGCAGAGCTTATATATTATTTATTATGTGCAAGCTTAAGGCTGTATTAGTGTTTATATGGAAGACTCAGCTATTCTCTAGCTTGTCAATTTCAGTGAATATGTTTCCTGAACTAAGAGTCTCCATGAATAGGCTTAATAGATTTTGTATATGTTTTATGTAAGCATTTCATATGTGCCTTAAGCTTCATTACAGAGAAAAGAGATTCTCCTTTTCTCCCAGGAACATCTCTTGCCTCTTATTCTGAGTACAGAAGCCTCCCCTATTATGTTGGGGGAGCCTCTGACTCCTTTCTTCCCTGTTTCTGGTTCTAAGAACTGTATGGACCAGTTCTGTAGTTTGGGTTTCACAACTTCCATGTTGTGAAATGGTATAGTTTCATATCACGCAAGACATGAAATGATAGAATATAATGGAAATGAGTTATGGCCAGACAGACTTGCTGCCCTCTCTGTAACTCACTTCATGTGTCTCACGCAAGAGACAAGTATAGGGAGTGAGGTCGGTCAGCGTCAGCCAACTTCCATCAACTCTCTGCTTTCCTAGTTTAACATCTTAGGAGGATGTCCAGGAGATCTAGCAGCCAGACAGCATTCAGCTGTCCTCTACCAGTCCTCCCTCCTTTTGGCCGTTTGAGGCTTCCTTATATCCTCTCAGATCAGTGGTTATCTGAGCTGAGTCAGGAATCTTCAGGCCTCTGTCATGGATCCAAATCAGGATCCATGGCAGTATCATTTTCACTCATCTATGGGGAAAATATTAAGTCACCAGGTTTACAAGTGCAAAATCCCCAGTACAAGGTTTATTGTATTGCTGCACTGTCTTATCGGACAGCGGCATAATTCCGTCCGACAGTGGCATAATTCCGTCCTTTACACTGTATCTTAGAGCAGAGACGAAAAAACCCCAAAACAGAGATGACCTTCCATTCTATGCCTGGAAAAGCACCTCAGATAAGCAAATGCCGACTTTTCAGACTTAACTATCAAGCAGGCAGCATGAAGTGCCTTTAACCTTGTAGCCGTGTAGTTATTTCAAAACAGCTATAAGTGGCATGACGTTTACCCCACATTACTGCATTAGGTCTTAAGGAATGCTTTTTATTATTTAGATCCAGAGGAAAACCATATGCTCAAGCCAATTATTGCCACTGGCTGCGACACCCCCTCCTTGAGGATATGGGAGTCATATGGATCTTTATCAATTCACCCTACATTGATTCATCATTTTCATAAAAATATTTGTTAAACACATGCATTCACCAAACCAAAAAACAGCAAAGGCATCATATATAATGACTAATACAAATCATAGAAATACACATTTGGTTAAGCCAGAATATATAAATCAAATACTATAAATTACAATATCAAAGTTTTGTCTTCACATAACATTGTCCGTGATGTCGCCTTTGCTACTCAGGAATCTTCAGTGACGCTGCTGTGTCTGAAGATTCATTGCTTCATCAGCAGTCTAACTCAGTAGGGAAAAATATTGAATTCAGTTAATTTTAACTGTATAAAGAAAAGCAATCTGTCAGTATCCGTTTTATACATATCGAACTAGCCATGTTATTAACATGATGCGTAATGAAGAAAATCTCCTTTCATTCATTCATTCACAGAAAAACATTTATTTGTAGCTACCGTGTAAGCCTTAAAGCCGAATATTATCAAAACAAAACCAAGAAAGATAACATAAAGGAGTTGTTATCTTCGTACTGGCTGAACGCCCAGAACCTCTACGGCTGGCCCCCCTTTTTTCTTTTGCAGCCGCTTGACTTTAAAACAACACTTTTTTCCTGTGAATGTTATTAAACACATTATGGGCTATATTGACTATTTTCAAAGATAATTACCCAGTATTGGCATTCAGAGGTTTTCTTTTTCTTGCACTGAGATTCTTTAAACTCAGTTTCCTCACTGGAAGAATCTTCAGCTGTAAAGGAATCTACCACTGTTTTCAAGAGAGCATCCCAATCTTTCCCCCTGCTAGACGTTGAGGGTTGTTCGTCATCCTCCGCAGGTAGTAAAACAGCATTTGTTTCCGGTATTTCTAACATATTCAGAGATCTGAGTTTCCTTGAAGGTCTATTAAAATAAATTTTATGAACCAGCAAATGCTTTTTCAGCTTTTCTACATATCTACAAGGTCGAACAACATTCCCACATTCTGTTAAGGCAGTTTCCGGTATGTAAACATTTGGAGAAGTCAGCTTTACTGTGGTTTGATCTACAAATAGTGCATAACAATATCTACAAGTATATTGTACCTGCCATGACCTGGTCGATATTTCAACATGATAGCATCTATAATGCCAAAATATATTTCTTCTGGAGTAAACCCCATGGAGAGCCACAATTAATTGAGAAGAGAGACACTCATCTATATTTGGGTTTGAGTCCACCCAAATAGGGATAGAGGCATCCTGCGCGAGAATTGATGGCTCATCATAGTCATTGAGTTCAAACATGGAGTCTTGACTTGACATGATTATGGCTTTGAATTCTATAAAATAATTCAAACATTGTATAGCATTTTAGTTACATATAACATTATGAGCTCAAATTGAACATATTCAAAGTAAAGAAAAAACATTTCTTTCCATAAATACCTTATGGTGAAGTAAGGATGAGAAGAGAAACAATTTCAACTTCAAGTTTTTTCTTTTAGAAGCTGTTTCACAGAAAGATGCTTCCTAGTCTTTCACTGGGCAGAGAAAAACTTTTGCATACTTTTCTCCTAGCCAGACCCTTCTTATATGAGAATTTAGGTCCTTGTTTTGTAAGGGCTGTGGTCTGCAACCTTGATGTTGCAGAATATTCCCCCTACCATAGAGATATGGTGGCAAGAAGACGGCAATTTAACCGCACCTAACTGATTATAAATAACATAACATTCTACAAAGCATGGTGGAAAGTTGTTCACCCAGCATTTCATATACAATACAAAGCACAACTTCTATTAATATATCCATTTCATCTCCACCTTATTCTAGGTGCTTTTTAAAGATTTAGGAACTATATCTTTTTGTGTTTTGGAATCACAAACCTACAACTTCTTTTGTGGTTTTTCTATCTTCCACTGCAAGTTTATCTTCAGGAAGAATAAGATTACAGTTTTTTTTTTTTCTTCTGTATCATTTGTAAAAAATATTATTTTCTCATTCTGGTCATCATAATACAATTCTTCTTATTGTGCCGTTTAGTCCTGGATAATCATCCGCAATGAACTCTGTTGTGGGCCATTCACGAAGTTTTTTCCAAGAGGAACAACACAAAAAAGAGTCTCAATGTCTCGTTTACCTAGCCACATATCTTGAAGTTGAGTAAACTGAAGTCCCCCTCCTTGATAGGATGAGGTTGAAGCTTCCAGCTTTTCTTGTATATGGATCTTCCATCATACAGACTTACTGATCTTCAGTGTTTTTTTCCAATGGCATTGTTACCTTGCATTCTTTTATCAGCACTACACTTCTCATGGTGCACATGCTGAATGTACTGTGCTGGTTACGCATGTATAGATGTATCCCTCCAGGAAGGCTTGTAGCTCTTCTTCAGAAATATAAAGTTAGTAAAAGCCATCATAGTTCATATGATATCATTCATCAATTCATCAATCAAAGGATCATCTTCTTATGTATGCTTCTTATTATATACACAGCAACTGGGAGTTCCAGAGCATCAATGGTATTACATTTCTTCTTAATAATGTATACATTTACACATACAGACTCACACTGTTGTGCAGATGAGGTTGTTTCCCACTTCAAGGATATTCTTCAGGTCAGAGACACGCCAGATTGTCTTCTCTCTGCATTCTCCTTGTCCTGAATCCTTTTCATTGGTAAATATTTATCTCTTGAGTTTCAGAGTCATATAAGCATGGCTTCAAAAATCATATAAGTAAGCCACTTATTTCATATGAAGGCTATCTTCACAGTCAATGACTGCTTTGTGAAAACATTTTGTAAAGTACATTGTTGGGTACTCACATTTAATCACATAGGGTATATCTTTATGATTGATTTCTTCATAGCTTCCATCTCATATTCTACTCATGTAGATTCTTCTTGTGTCCTTTATTTAACAATCAATTGCTACATGTTGATTCCAGTTGGTATGGCTATATCCACTTCTTCATGTATACTTTTCCTGAAAGATAACATCATCTGGAAAATATATTCATGTCAGCTTCATAGGTTTTGTAAGCCAAAACGTAACCAATGTTCTAGACACCAAGAAATTATTTAAACTACATGGAGATGGAAAAGAGATATTTTACAATAATATTTCATATCTAATCAGAATGCACAAAAGTCACATAAGTCATCACGTAGGTATTACAAATAGGAGTTCAATCATATTACATGTCATTCTGCCATTTTACACTCCACTTTCTTACTACTTTAAGAGTGATAAGCGCTCTCGTATCTGAAGGTATATTGCTTAGGTCCACATACAGTTTGCAACCTGACTGTGCCCTGATACAACAACTGCAACAAATAGCATATGAGAAACAGAATATTGAGTAATAGACATCTCTGCTACCATCCATATCCCTCATGGGATGACAAATAGAAACATTCATACATTTCATTTACATTATTATAATTCTTATATATGTCATTTTGTACCATATACAAATATGTGACATTTTCCATATGAACCCAGATATTTTCAAACCTGGAACATAGTATTTGCATTGTATGCATTTGTACCTTGTACATATCAATACATTTCATCAATACATAACATAACATAGAGTTGCTTGCTTGCTTTGCCATATGTTGGCTATTCAATAGGCTATTGTTTAAGCCTTTATTTCCCTTACTAGGGAAATATCCATTGGTTTAGTTATGCCCCGGCTCAATTGTGTACTGTATACACTTGGGCTATTGTTTAGTAAACATATTACCATAAACCTTCAAAAGATGAAGTTTAACCGCTCATCTCTGACTTGTAATCTCATTATTGTGGTCTTGTTTACGAAGTTTGCATGTTTTGCAAATATATAGAGCCATTAACTCCCAAACATTGCTTAGGATCCTGCAGGAAAATATACCAATGGTTAAAAATAATTTACTGTGAATTCAAACCCACGTCTGAGTCGAACCCGTTACCGCGGAGTCCCATCTGGGGTGCCATCTGTCACGGCTTGTGGCGTTAAGGGGTCTACACTCCTAGAATGTACCATTTACTGAGAAATGGAGCTATCTATTCAGCGAGACCTCACAGCCAGAAGTCAATGATAATTCCTACAAGGACTGTAGGCTTTCTATTGAGAAGTGCCAGAAAATTTATGAACAAGGGACTTCCTTTAAATAACATTTATTTCACATAAAATATATATGCATGTGAATACATATTCTCAAAACATGTCATAAAGTACAAACATTATGATTCTTTAACATGTTCAGTTATGTTAACATATGCAAGCAGTTTCATACAATCTTTATAAGCAATTTCTCTATGTAAGGTTTCCTAACCTTAAACCTTTAATACATTTCTCTTTATGAGATTCTAACTAGTATCTCTAGATTCTTTCAGAATACTACAGTTACAGAATCTTGTAAAAACCTGATTAGTTTCACAGAGAGAAGATATGGTTAAATATAATGGGAAAAAGATTTGTTATAGCAAAAAGCTTCTTTATCCAAAGTACCTGAAATATAAACTATAAGTTATAGTAAATTAAGTACAACCTTATATTATTTCTAAAACCTCTCCAGCTCATATGCATAGCTGATATTTAAGATATTGCAAACCTTTTCTGTAAGGACATAGACTTTTCCCATGCTTCTATGTCTTTACCATATCTTTGATTCTCTGGTTCTTAGTTTATTTAAGAATTATAGTCCAAAGCTCATTGAGTATTTCATGCCAGTTCAGGTTCATTGAAATACTGTTCTGAAGTCTATTTATCAGGGAAAGCTGAAATTAGAGCTATTTGAGCTATAGTCAATTATTACAGCTATGTGTAGTATCTTTACCCATTGCAGTGTGCAGAGGATAAGATACTATGATCTTTATATTTAAACCATTCTATGTTTATAGATGTCTGATCACTTTCAAGATCAGGAATGCTTCATACATGCTGATGGTATGTGTATCTCTTAACAGTCAGCAATGCAGAGCTTATATATTATTTATTATGTGCAAGCTTAAGGCTGTATTAGTGTTTATATGGAAGACTCAGCTATTCTCTAGCTTGTCAATTTCAGTGAATATGTTTCCTGAACTAAGAGTCTCCATGAATAGGCTTAATAGATTTTGTATATGTTTTATGTAAGCATTTCATATGTGCCTTAAGCTTCATTACAGAGAAAAGAGATTCTCCTTTTCTCCCAGGAACATCTCTTGCCTCTTATTCTGAGTACAGAAGCCTCCCCTATTATGTTGGGGGAGCCTCTGACTCCTTTCTTCCCTGTTTCTGGTTCTAAGAACTGTATGGACCAGTTCTGTAGTTTGGGTTTCACAACTTCCATGTTGTGAAATGGTATAGTTTCATATCACGCAAGACATGAAATGATAGAATATAATGGAAATGAGTTATGGCCAGACAGACTTGCTGCCCTCTCTGTAACTCACTTCATGTGTCTCACGCAAGAGACAAGTATAGGGAGTGAGGTCGGTCAGCGTCAGCCAACTTCCATCAACTCTCTGCTTTCCTAGTTTAACATCTTAGGAGGATGTCCAGGAGATCTAGCAGCCAGACAGCATTCAGCTGTCCTCTACCAGTCCTCCCTCCTTTTGGCCGTTTGAGGCTTCCTTATATCCTCTCAGATCAGTGGTTATCTGAGCTGAGTCAGGAATCTTCAGGCCTCTGTCATGGATCCAAATCAGGATCCATGGCAGTATCATTTTCACTCATCTATGGGGAAAATATTAAGTCACCAGGTTTACAAGTGCAAAATCCCCAGTACAAGGTTTATTGTATTGCTGCACTGTCTTATCGGACAGCGGCATAATTCCGTCCGACAGTGGCATAATTCCGTCCTTTACACTGTATCTTAGAGCAGAGACGAAAAAACCCCAAAACAGAGATGACCTTCCATTCTATGCCTGGAAAAGCACCTCAGATAAGCAAATGCCGACTTTTCAGACTTAACTATCAAGCAGGCAGCATGAAGTGCCTTTAACCTTGTAGCCGTGTAGTTATTTCAAAACAGCTATAAGTGGCATGACGTTTACCCCACATTACTGCATTAGGTCTTAAGGAATGCTTTTTATTATTTAGATCCAGAGGAAAACCATATGCTCAAGCCAATTATTGCCACGGGCTGCGACACCTTCTCCTTCAGTGTGAGACCAAAAGAGCCATCCTAAAACACAATCACACCCTTCTATGTCCATGGGTTGGATCCAGCACAAAATGTCCACTTGTGCTTGCAGAAACTCAATGAAAAAACTGTAATATCTGCCTGTGCGCCACTTTAGTTTCCGCTAACTCAAGATATAGTGCAACCAATCCTGAGTTTTCAGAAAGTGAACCTAGCAGTTTTTTTCTTTCTCAAAACAGCTTCCCGAGGTATATGGAAGAAGGCGTTGTTTCCCATTTTGAAGGATTGTTTCCCATTTTGAGACAATTCTAGTGTGCACTGGTCAAGGATAAGGGACATAATGATAGACTGGGGTGTCCAGCACAGGACAATCCTCCAAATATATTACAAATGGAAATGGCTGAAGGCTGACTGTGGATCAGTGGAAGATGTTGCACAAGATCTTGCACATGTACAGCATTGTGTATAAGAGCAAACTAGGACAGGAGTGGGGTATGTTGCACAAAATGTTGCACAATCCCTTCTCTCAACAGAGCTATGCTGATTTCTTCTTTGGTATGTGCATTGCTGGGTCCAACCTGTTGCTCTAAGAAGGGTGTAACTCTGCTCAGGATTGCACTGGAAGGAAGCCATCCTAAAACCTTCCTCTGACAAAGCTCTATGTGGGTGTATATTGCTTCCATGGTTCCTACTTCACTCCCCAGACCTGCTTCCATGTGTTCATTGTCTTCTGCATGTGGGTGAAATCTTGGCTGTGGCTGCATTGGTGTATACTGGTTGGCAGC
Organism: Euleptes europaea; assembly: GCF_029931775.1. Taxonomy (NCBI): domain Eukaryota; kingdom Metazoa; phylum Chordata; class Lepidosauria; order Squamata; family Sphaerodactylidae; genus Euleptes; species Euleptes europaea. The sequence continues at coordinate 101,929,532 of NC_079312.1, read as the reverse complement.
TTCCACCTTTGCCTTGCAAAAGAGCATTGTTGGCATGTTACAGTGTGGCTGTTGGGTGTCTGCAGGGTCACTGTGGACTCCAGTGTAATTGCTGTGCCCTCTGCACCTTGGTGAGGGGTGTTTTTTGAACATGCTGCCTCTCTGTGATGTACAGGTTACCAGCTAGTGGTTCTTGTACTGTGCTATAATCGGTGATTTGGCTGAGTTGTCTTATTGCTGGTATGCCTATAACTTTACATTTTTACAGAGCCCGTTTTCATATCATCTTCCTCTGCCTTATGCACAAATGACTTCAGTTGGCTTCCATCACCTGAATTTGATCTTCGTTCAGCATGATAGGACTAGAACTTGAATGTGTGAGGTTTGAAACACATTGTGTTTGAAGTGATGTGAGGTGGCATGAAGGGCCTGACTATGGTGTCATCTTGTCACACATGTCACACATGTAAGTCACCAGCAACTTTATGCTAGAGTTATGAATGAACATGCTTGTGTGAATCAGATTAATGTAGTTTCTTTTTTAAAAAGAAAACAAAACACTTAATTGTAACTTTGATTTAAAAATTTGGCAACTTAACAGCAGAATAGAAAGCCCTGCTTCATCCTGTTAAGTGCTAGTTCACTGATGCATCCCAAATTTGGATATTGTAGATTAGCTTCCATTTGCATAATTATTTTCTGCTCTTTCTCTGTTGGCTTTGATCTAATGCTACTAGGATTCTTTTGGGGGGGGCAGTAGCAAATAATTTTCATTAGTCAGTTTGGACTACCTGCATACATGATGTGGAGGTCAATATTCTATTTTTAAAGCAGCCTGTCTTATACAAATATTAGTATGCAGTGTATGTATGTAATGCTACTCCCATGGGTAGCATTAAAGCCAATAGCAATTTCTACGCAAGGTTGGGAATAGATGGCTCCTGCAGCATTGCTGAGCACTGAGACATATGTGTGTTTTGTATGATTCGTGTTCAGCATCTTTGATTTTCTAAATTCAAGGAGAGAGGAAGGAAAAAACAAATATTCACACCACAATTATTGTGTAGTGCCTACGCAGTGTTATCTTCTTAGATGCTTATTCATGGGACTAAATTGTGGCCATAGGTGGTCACATCCAAATGTACGGTGGGGCAGTGTGTTCTTTGGCCTCCCTCAGATCATTTGCTGGAAGTATTCTTTTTTATGTGCTTGAGGCAGGGCTGTTGAGATCCACCATGTGCCTTCCAGAGAGAGATTCATTCTGCCCCAACTCATATCACCCAAGCCCAGACCTAAATGTCATATGATGACAGGTCACATGACTTTCCTGGTTCCATGGACTGCCAGGGTCCACATCAGAAGCATATCAGAAGCATATAAAATGTATAGAACTTCCCAGTTTATCAATATGACTTATATAAATACTATGTATGACCACTGTGTTAGGCCTGGATATTGTTCTGTGTGGTACTGGAAGATCAAGCCTTTGATGATATACATATTAATTTGAATTTATTACAGTAAATGCATAAATCCTGTTCGTTTTCATGGTATTTTTGTCACCTTTAAGCTATTGGCCCAGCCCCAAAACATTGAATTAGTACCCCCTTCAAAACTGGATTTGAATAAGGTTACAGATGCTGCAGACCTCACTGTTAATTCAGCACTAGGGAAGAAAATAGAGATGATACAATGATGTGTTCCATAAGCAAGATCAGAGGGTGAGACAGATATCTAAGAAAACATGTTTCCTTCTCTGAATGGTTCCTTCTGTTCGTGCTTCCGCTTACCAGTTGCCTACTAATATCCTGTTATTTCCTGGCAGGGCTTTTCTGAGGCTCAAACAACACGTTAAATGGAATTCAGTGATGCTTTCCTCCACGGACTTTTTTTTTTAACCCAAAGCAGCCTGAGGCAGATTATGTCTGAATGGGAGATGTGCGCACAAACAAAAGCTGTTTAATTCTCTCCACCTTCTGGGTTTTTGCCCCCCAGCTCAAAATCATCTTTCCCGAGATGTTTTTTTCATAGGCGGGGGAAAGAGATGGGGTCCCTTCTGCCCTACATCATTGTCCCCAATGGGTGAAAAAGCAGTCTGGGGAGAGGATTCTTAATTGAAAAAAAGGACAAGAATGGAAAAGAGGAGCAGCTGCTCCCCATCTGCCCTTCAGCAATGACACAGCACGCTCCATGTTGCTTTAGGTTTAAAAAGGGGGAGAAAGAAGTCATGGGGAATCCATTTAAGATGTAGTTCAAGCTTTCCAATGGTTCTGAAAAGCCAGTTCCCTAAGTAGCTGTCAATCAATGTAACCTCTGACGTGTGTGCATGCACACACTGAAAACACTGTGCAAAAAAGCAATCTTAATTCTATTTGCACAGTTGTATCAAGAGTCTCTTTTATGAAGGAAGTGGAATGTATGTGCACATTAAGTAAAGGTAAAGGTAAAGGTCCCCTGGGCAAGCACCAGGTCATTCCTGACCCATGGGGTGACGTCACATCCCGACGTTTCCAAGGCAGACTTTGTTTGCGGGGTGGTTTGCCAGTGCCTTCCCCAGTCATCTTCCCTGCAAGCTGGGGACACACATTAATTACACTGCACGAAAGGAAATTTACTGTATTTATTAATTCAAATAGTTTCTGTGCTGAATTGGTCTTTTGATCACAATAAATGATGATTGATTGAATTCAAATAGTTCTACCTCACTATCTGAGGTGATTCTCAGGGCCTCGTAAGACAGTGCTAACCAAACAATTTAGGAAAGAGCAAGAGTCTAGCAGCATCTTAAAGACTAACAACATTTCTGTTAGGGTATGAGCTTTTGTGATTCACAGCTTACTTCTTCAGATATACCTAGAATGTGAGTCACAAAAGCTGTGACTCACGAAAGCTCATACCTACCAGAAATTTTGTTAGTCTTTAAGGTGCTACTGGATTCTTGCTCTTTTCTACAGCTACGTATAGACTAACATGGCTCCCCATCATGATCTACCTCCAAACAATTTAAATGTAATCATAAAAATGCAAGTACAGTCAACCTACTCTATGTATAATTTCCCCAAACAGCACCAGTAACAGAAAAGATACAGCCTCCATCACCAAAAAGGTTTTACAATGCCTCTCAAAACAGGGCTGTGAAAAAGGCTTCCAAACCCCCTCTGAGAGGCTGTTCCAAAGAAGACTCCACTTGAGCTATAGCCAATCTACTAGATTTACAGGAAGGTATGACCGGGAGAGAGATCTGAGAGGATCTGAGGTGACACATAGCTTCATAGTAGGAGAAATCATACTTCAGGTATGTGAATCCCAACTAGTTGTGTAGGGCTGTAAAGGTAAAAATCAGCACCTTGAACTGGACTTATTTGTATTATTGCTTTGGTTTTAATTGCTTTAATTATGTGTTTTTGATTGTGTCCATTGGTTTTTAAGATGCGTTTGTTTTTAATCTATTTAATCTATGAATGTTTTTAATCTGTTTAGCCGCCTTAATGTCCCTGATAAGGACAAAAAAGCGGAGTATAAATAGCCAATTCAGCTGTCTTAAAATGACGGTGGGGGGGGGGGAAGGCTCTCATCTCAGAGCTTCTAGTCAACCGACCAGCTGCTGCACGGTGTACAAAAGGAAGCTTCCAGGCTGTCTCCACATAGAGAGCATTACAAAAGTCTTGAAGTTATAAAAACAAGGATCCATCTGGCCAGATTAGCAGAGTCCGGAAGGGGAGAGAGCTTTTAGACAAGAGGCATTTCTTGTTGTCATATTGATCTGGTTTTTGAACAAAAAGGAAGGGTCGAAGTATTCTAAAGCTCTTAATAGAGTAGGTTAAATTAAGCCCCATACCTTCCAAAGTGGGCAAAGCTACCCGCTCCAGAATTCCTGCTTTAATTTTGATGTAATTGTATTCCCAATCCAACCAAGAATATGTTTTCTCAGTGCACATATGCAAGATAGATGAACATTACTGATTTATTTCAACATTTTAAAAACTGCCTTTCTTCCTATTTAGGATCCAAGGTGACATACAAAAACTGTACAATACTAACACAACAGTTGCAACAATGACCTATGGAATAACACAACTCACAAAGGTTGATCCACCAAGATAACTGTGCGCTTCCAAAGGTTCTTCTAAAGAGCACTGCTTTACATCTTCTTCTAAAAGATAAGAGAGTTGGCAAATTTCTTACAGTCTCTGGCACAGTGTTCCAGTGTGTGTGGGCCACTACTCAAAAAGCCCAAACTCAGGGGTTCACAATTCTTACCTCATTACAGGAGGAAGTGCTCAACAGATCCTTCTTTAATACCAGCTCTCATGTAGATGGTGGACTGAGGCTGAGACTTAATTGTTAACTTTCTGAGTTCACCGATGCAGTGAAATCTGCACTTGGCTCAAGGGCACACTGTTTCCTCAGAAGTGACCTCATACCATCACCAACCTGCCCTACCTGGTTTCCTGTTGGTTGGGCTGGTCATGGAAAGCCTATGCTTTTCTCACTGAGACTCAAGATGGATTACAAAATATAGAAAACAATTCAGTCTAGGGATGCCAGCCTTCAGGTAGAAGCTGGCAGGATCCCCCACAATTGCAGTTCATCGACAGACTACAGAGATCAGTCCTCCTGGAGAAAACTGATGCTTTGGAGGGAATGCTCTATGGAACTGATGCTCTATGGAATTGTACCCCAGTGAAGTCCTGTACATCTCAGGCTCCACCCCTAAATCTCAACCTGGATCTGGCAACCCTACCTCCCCATCCCGTGCCAGTGGCCAGGGGAACATGGAAACCCTAATTTAGATGGCACATGACATGCAGTAACAATGCAACAGGACTAGGATTACAGAACTAGAAAACCACAAGCACTTGTGAGGGGCATCTAATTCCCCTTCCCACACTAGTAGGGTTGCCAGGTCCCTCTTTGCCACCAGTGGGAGATTTGGGGGACGGAGCCTGAGGAGGCTGGGTTTTGGGGAGGGACTTCAGTGCCATAGAGTCCAATGGACATAGTGGCCATTTTCTCCAGGTGAACTGATCGCTGTCAGCTGGAGATCAGTTGTAATGGCATATCTCCAGCTAGTACCTGGCGGTTGGCAACCTTACCCACTAGTTGCATGATGCTGGCCGCTTGGCCTAGCCCAGTTGTCTGGTGTCAGCTGCTAGGTTGGGCCAAGGTACACAGTATGGAACCTGCAAGGACTTGCAGGGGACACCTCAGTTTCCCTTTTATCCCCCTCCCCACGCTATTTCCTCTTTTCCTTCTCCTGGCAGCCTCCATATACTTACCTTTTTCTACCTTTTTTCGTTTTAGATTTCAGATTTTTTTTTTTTTTTTTTTTTTTGCAAACCTGGAGCTTTGTTCAGGCTTGTAGAAAGATCTGGCTTGTCTGGTCATGGTTTCAGTCTCTGAATTTAAGTATCCACAGAGGGGGCCACAGTCAGAATTAGATATATCGATGCAAACAGAAAACTGTGTAAGGCATGACATACCATATTTTCTCCATATATCATGTTCTTGCCTCCCCTCGTTTTATATTCCCATAGCAACTTTATGAGGTAGGTGAAGCTGGGACAGAATAACTGGCCCAAGGTCACCCACTGAGTGAGTACATTAAGTCAACCAAACATGCTCTGATTTATAGCATGAGAGTTTTGTCTCTCTGTGTGTGTGTGTGTGTGTGCTCCCTGGACAAAGCACATTGCCTCTTATGGCAAGAGAGCAGCTTGTGAAAGAAAGATACCAGCTGAAGCAGGAGATGTACTTCATTAGCATTCCAAACACAGCTGGACCAAAGACTGCACCAAATTAATTTCAAATAAGAATTACAATAGGAAAGGCGGAGAGAATGAGGCAGAACTTCAAAGCATTTATCAGCAGTGCTGGTTGGAGGAGCGGGCCCACTGCCTCAACCCCTAATGCGATTCAGTAGCAGCATTAGGAATCCTGAAACAAAATATGCAGAGTGGGAGTTGGGGCCAGGGAGATGCTGTGAGGCTGGTCCCACTACAGGAATTTCATTCCAAGAGGAATTTCAAGAAGAATTTCATTCCACTTCAGAAAGAGGAATTCAGCTCAGTCTTAAAGATGCCCAAGCACTCATAAAAGAAAGACACTGAAGCTGGCCATCTCATATGAATGAGCTGAGCATAGGAAAGAAAGCACACACACACACACACAGACACGAGCATCACTTTAATGTAAGATTACAGACCCCAAGCAATTATGCCTTCCCACCCTGGTAATGACTGTGAGCAGACAGACAGATGTGAGGTTTAAATCTGCCAGATTTGTCAGCCCTGACCCCGGAGTATGATCTTCATAAAATTCAATTCATTGTGGGATAAATAATGCATGGTTGGTCATGCATTTTTCATGCTAAGGTTTTTAAAGGCCATTGTAGTGATTCATGTAAAGTTGATTCCTCCCCTTTCTCCTTTTCCACTCGCCTTCTGCAAGCTCAACTACCACGTAATTACTAATGTATGATTAGCAGCAGCATGGTGCGCTTGAGCAGAACAAAGCCGATGGACAATCCTGTGGAAGCCTCCCTCTTCCAGAACAACACAGCTGAGGTTCTTTTGCTGACTAATCTGGATGTCGGAGGATTGGAGTAGGGAGAGATGACTTTGCCAGGTAGATGAGCAAACAGCTTTAAATGGAGGGAGAAGGAGCTGTGCTGCACTAGTCTACAAGGACAGGGAACAAATCCTGAAAGATGGCACCTGGAGGCTTGACCTTTCAAACCTCATGGATTGAATCTCTGTATTCAGAGTTGCTCCAAGGGTTGATGTGGGACTCTGTCAATAGAGTTGCCAACCTCCAGGTGGTGGCTGAAGGCCTACTGTTATTACAACTGATTTCCAGGTGACAAAGATCAGTTCATCTGGAGAAAATGGCCACTTTGGATGGCACCGTGTCTCACTGAAGTCCCTTTTTTACTCAAACCCCACCCTCTTCAGGCTCCACCCCAAAATCTCCAGGTCTTTCCCAACCCAGATCTGGCAATCCTATCTGGCAATCAGTGAAGGGGTGTTGCAATATACTATATGAAAATGTGTATTCTCCAGCAATAGGAGGATGGTGATTGTGCAGTCATACTGTTAGGGTAGTTTCATAGGTTTGTACCAAAGTGTGTGTGTGTGTGTGTGTAAAAAGTGGCATTGTGTAAAAAGTGGCATTGTGTTGCAGCTGATTTATGGTGACCCCAGCAAGGGGCTTTCAGGGCAAGTGAGAAGCAGAGGTGGTTTGCCCTTGTCTTCCTCAGCAGAGTCTTCCTTGGAGGTCTCCCTTCCAAGTATCGACCCTGCATAGCTTTCAAGATCTGACGAGATTGGGCTATATCATGCTACCGTCCCTTTCCATATGAAGAACAACTAACAATATTTCAGTAACATCCATTTATCCAGGGTAGCTGTTTAGGCCCAAACAGACCTGACCATGGGTTTGCACCGGACTGTAAAGGTTAACTACCCTTGTGTACATTCCCAGATCTATAGAACACAAGAGAAGTATGACCTGACATGCAATGAATCCCTTTTTTTTCTATGTGTAATAAATCATTCTGTCCATTTTGATCCTGGCAGATATTTCCTGTTGCATCCAGGGAAAGCACTACCAGCATTGATGGATCACTGCACTTGATTGGCCAGTCAACATTTGATTAACAAGAACTGGCAACGGCTCTGACATTTACTATGCAATGTCTTCAGTTTCCATGAAGGCACTGAAAATGTTTGTTTCCAGTACCTTAAATGTGAGTTCTGGCTGCACAGTATAGCCTTGTGTGATTTGAATTACCATATACGTATGCGAAAAGAGCTTTATCTAGTGCAATAACAGAAGAATGAAAAATTAAAAACTAACAAGGCCATTCAATATGCTGTTAACGGCAGGAGCAAAATGAATGGTACTAATGCAATGACTGCAGGGTAAAAGCAGGGTAATTTTATATTTAAGCAGTGTCTTGATTTGTGTAGCAGTAATTAAGCCTTCCATAAAATTCTTTTGTAGCAAAGCTCTGAACTTCTTTAACTTGTAGAATGCTTCATTTGGAGACAATGGAATTCCTTACATGCCAGAAGAGTAAATAGGTGCTTAAATTTTTTACAGTAAGAGTTGTTCAACAGTGGAATCGGCTACCTAGGGAGGTGGTGAGCTCTCCCTCACTGACAGTCTTTAAACTAGGGTTGTCAGCCTCCAGGTACTAGCTGGAAATCGCCTGCTATTACAACTGATCTCCAGCCAATAGAGATCAGTTCATCTGGAGAAAATGGCCGCTTTGGCAATTGGACTCTATGGCATTGAAGTCCCTCCCCTCCCCAAACCCCCCACCTCAGGCTCCACCCCCAAAATGTCCCACTGGTAGCGAAGAGGGACCTTGCAACCCTACTTTAAGCAGAGGCTGGACAAACCCTTGTCAGGGATGCTCTAGGCTGATCCTGCATTGAGCAGGGGGTTGGACTAGATGGCCTATATGGCCCCTTCCAACTTTTATGGACAGGAAACCATGCAATATTTTCCCTGTATAGTCCCTGAATAGTCTTTCTGTAAGCGGAAAAGTATGCAAATCAACTGTAGGACTAAATATGACAATCACATAAAATATATTTTGCTAAATATCATGTGCTGGACATTCACATTTGGCTGTGATTTCCTAAGTGTCTAAGTGGCAACATGTCTGTCTGATATTTTTTCCCTCTACTGAGATATTTATTTGTGCAGGGGGGGAAAAAGGAAAAGATGCTTCAAAAATTGCAGTCACTGAAATTTCTTCCAGAGTTTGGGGATTTGAATCACATACACTGTGGCGAACTATGCATGGGCCAATCACAGAATTAAGTTTAGAAATTCCCCTACGCACTATTCACATGACATATTTGTGTACAGCAAGCAACACATAGAGATGGCCGGGATGAAGTGTGCTTTCTGTGTCTCTGCGTACTAGAGTTTGGCACATATGGGCAGACCTTCTAAATCCTGTATCATATAGGCTTCAACCCTGGAATTTGGAGCATTCGTTATCAATTGTTTCTGACCATAGGATTGCAGTGGCATGCACGTAGTTTATATGTGTGTGGTTTTGTGCCTAAGTATAATGGGGACAGTACATTCAATTGTGAGTGGGAAGAGAACAAAGGGGAACAAAGAGGTAAATCTGGTCATCCTCAGAAAAAGGTAGGTTTGAAATGGCCCTCACTGAATTAAACATCAGCCACCACATGTGCACTTTAAAAGCCTAACCCTTTTTGACAGCTACAGTAGGCCTTTCTCTTGGGGTAAAAATCAATCCCACAGGGCAGTTGAAGTGAGGCTCATTTCAGGTGGGGTGGGGTAGGGTGGGTTGTCAGGGGAGAGATTCATGACTATCTAATTACAGGAGAAAAGCCATGCTTATTCAACTCTAGGAAAATGGGAGATGTCTGTAAAGGGCTAAAATGTTTCCAGTACAAAAAAGATGGCGGTAGTTCTGAAGCTCAGTTGCCTTCCTTGTTCGTGGCTTGAGGAAGTGGGAATAAATTGGGATTCTCATTTGTTATTCATCTGATCTGGATGCAATCTCATCTTGTAACTGAAATGAAACAAATCCATCCATTAGCATTCACCCTTAAAAGAGCAGCCCAGGTTTAATTGCTCTTGACAAGTTTCTGGAGCTCCATTTAAATTTTCTTGTCCATGCCACAATGGGAGCAGCAAGTTCTGCCAGATGAATGTAAACATGTTATTTTAAAGAACTCTGCAAGCTACGGGGCACAAAATAAATTATGGGAATGAATTACCTCGAGATCAATGAAAGGGTCTCTCCCTGAGCTCATAGCGCATTGCTGATTTTAAAAGCACTGACATGGAAGGTCTGCATTCAAGAGGCCTGCAGATTGTCCTGGAGGCTGGAACACTCTTGATCATTTTGACACCAAGGATGGGATCACTTCCACATTACCTCTCTTCCTCGGCTCTGAAGACTGGAATTCAGATGGTGTAGAGGTGTATTTAGATGTGTTTTAAAGATGTTGGGGCAAGTATAATATTCCGTTCATCAATCATGACAAGGGTTGCTAGGTCCCTCTTCGCCACCATCAGGAGGTTTTTGGGCGGAGCCTGAGGAGGGTGGGATTTGGGGAAGGGAGGAACTTCAATTCCATAGAGTCCAATTGCCAAAGTGGCCATTTTCTCCAGGTGAACAAATCTCTATCAGCTGGAGATCAGTAGTAATAGCAGGAGATCTCCAGCTACTACCTGGAAGTTGGCAATCCTAATCATGACAGAGTTGTTTTTTCTTTGAGTGGGATATTTGAATTAGAAGTTGACGTGATAAATAACCTTCTTGCTTGCCCTCCCAATATTTTGATGTCCTCAGCTTTTTGCCAGTTGTGTCTTTCTGCTGCTCTAAGGAATTTCAGCATTGATTGTCTGGAGAATTGCTGTATATTCATAGTTTTTTTGTTTACAATATTTACATGCTGCCTTTCCAATGGAAATTGCCCAAAGCAGCAATGCAAAATTTTAAAAGACAACAATTATACTATATGATGTGCATATGTGGCATAATACAGAATATGGACAATCTTGGTAAGCTTCCCTCAGAGATTGTTGTATAAAATGGGTACCACCATAGAAGAGGTTCTGCTGTGTAGCCTATGAGATTTTATTGCAAATAGCAGGGACATGAACTTACCAGATAACCTGAAGGAATAGAATATATCATCTAAACAATATTTTTAGTCTTGTGCTTTGTGTAACAGGACTTCTGTTTAGATAAAGCCTTTACCTTTGTTCCAGAACCCACACTGGGTGGGCACGAAGTGGCAGTTCTGACACCCTGCCTTGCAGATTGGCCATTATGGCTACCGGGACGTCTCCTGGTGGGTTGATGGTCTTCCCCCTGCCCAGGGCTGGGCCAGCCCAGTGGCAAGAAGGTCAGTGCCTGGCCAGGCTGTGAGCAGCCTTAGGAAGATAGTGCTTGGCCAGGCTGAGATATGTATGGATTGGGTTGCCAGGTTCCTCTTCGCCACCGGTGGTAGGTTTTTAGGGTGGAGCTTGAGGAAGATGGGTTTGGGGGAGGGGAGGGACTTCAGTGCCATAGAGTCCAATTGCCAAAGCAGCCATTTTCTCCAGGTGAACTGATCTCTATCGGCTGGGGATCAGTTGTAATAGCAGGAGATCTCCAGCTATGACCTGGAGGTTGGCAACCCTAGGTATCGACCAGGAAAGGCAGTGCACAATTTGGGAAGATGGAGTGTGGCCTGGCCAAGTCATGCATGGCTCAGAGCTGGCTGGGAAGGCAGGCATTATGTGACATCCTTTCTACTCAGAAACCCTACCACCCTCCACAGCCTTTGTCAGAAGTTCTGGGTTACAGGTAGGCCAGGCAGTCACAGTTCACCACTGTCTTGCCTCTTTTAAAGGGTCTTGCCGTGACCCTTTCACACACCCTCTCACCCACAGAGACAGCACCAAACAGGGTAGCCCAGTAGCCCAGTCCCTTTTAACAATCATCCCTCAGAATAGGGTTGCCAACCTCCAGGTACTAGATGGAGATCTCCCTCTTTTTCAACTGATCACCAGCCAATAGAGATCGGAAAATGGCCGCTTTGGCAATTGGACTCTATAGCATTGAAGTCCCTCCCCCAAACCCCACCCTCCTCAGGATCCACCCCAAAAATCTCCAGGTATTTCCCAACCTGGAACTGGCAACCCTACCTCAGACACTTCACAGAGCTATTGAGGTTCACTCGCTGCCACCATTTATTCATATCCTATTATATTTTTACATAGCCTGAGATCTTTGTGTGTGTGTGTGTGTGTGTGTGTGTGTGTACTTCTTCCTTGAGACTATACACACCCAGGCTTGCTCTCCTCAAGAGTGGAGGCCCTTCCCCTGCCTGCTCAAATTGCTCTAGCCTATTAACGTTATCTAATGTTTCGATGTATGTAACTTCTTAAGATAAGATGGATACAATGGATTGCCATTCTGAGAGTGTGGCCTCCTGGCCACAGGATAGTTTCAAAATAAATTTGAGAAGTTCATGGGAACCCCCCCCCCAAAAAAAAAAGTGTTACAAGGCAAACATGTAGACAGTCCTCTCAATGCACCATAATGCAACTCTGTGACTGATGCATGTAGTGTTGATACAAAGAAGTCTCAATATTAGGTTTGGGTGTTGTTGCTTTTTGCCGTCAAGTCATATCTGACTTATGGCTACCCCTGGTAGGGTTTTCAAGGCAAGAAACATTCAGAGGTGGTTCACCATTGCCTGCCTCCGCATCATGACTCTGGTGTTCCTTCGAGGTCTCCCGTCCAAATATTTGCCAGGGTTGAGCCTGCTTAGCTTCTGAGATTTGGCAAGATCAGGCTAGCCTGGTTGTACATGTGCACATTTATGGCAAAAGTCCGGTACTGAGAACTGAGTTAGGAGGGAAGTGATAAATTCTGAACAAATTCTCACCCAGCCATGAAACTTACGAAGTGCTTGGCAATGTCATTATCTTTCAGGTGAGCCTACATCACAGGGTTGTTGTGACCCACATGGCCATTATTCCACACAAGTTCGATGACCTCTGCTATCAAATTTACCCATGTCAGAAAGAGCTGCGGGGAAGAGGGAAAGAGGGGAAGCTCTGTAACCGCTAGCATCTTCCACTGATTGCTGGATCCAGCCCCTGGTGTGGAAATCTCAACTTTAGCATTGTGGGGTTCCCTTATGGATTTCTTGCTTTGTGTGAAGGGCTACACTTGGATCATTTATGCATGGTCGCTTTAACCTCCTTTTATTCCCCATTTCAGCTAGGATCAAAGTAACCCGGGTTGAGGGAAACTGTATGCATTGGCTGGAATGATCAGGGACAAAACTGTGTGATAATGGAGGCATGAATACAGAAAAACAGTCTCCCAAGTTCAAATCAAGTCCCACCCCTTTAAATGCTGATCTGTAATTGGCTGACTTCACCCTGAGAGAAGATCTCCTCCCCCGCAGACCCAACTGCTGCTGCTGCTGCTGCAAAAAAAAAAGCGTTTTAAGAACAAAAAACAAAAAACGGAGCAATCTGAAAGGCGGCGGATGGGGGGGGGGGAGAGAGAGAAATCCAAGCCTCGTTTTAAAAAAGCCTTTCTTTTGCTCAGAAAGAGCTCCAAGGTAGCAGGAAGCACTTGAATCCCTGCCTCTTTACACACTGCTTCGTGATTGGCTGTGAGAGAAACTAACCTTCTGTGCTTCCCCTGTTTGGCTATCTGCAAGGTGCCTTGAAGAGGGGTTTGGAAAAGGGTGGGGCGAAGCTCAACCTGAGAACAGAGTATGCATGCTCTGTGACTCCGGAATGATCCAGGATGAACGGTTTAATTTGGGCCAGAAGAGGAATGGGAAAAGCTGGTTTCGTTTTGCGTTGAAACAGCGTTAAACTTCCAAGGAATGAGGTAACATGCATGCTGAAAAATTTGATCCTGGCTGAAACAGGGAATAAAGGAGGGTAAAGCGACCATGCATAAATGACCTTGGCTATTAAGCCTACGATACCCATGGACTAACAATCTTTTTTTTTAAAGTATACACAGACACCCAATTACACATTAACAAGTTATACTTGTAGGAAAAAGGAATGGAAGAATATCCTCTTAGGGAGTGAGTGGGTTAACACTAGACAAACTAGACGAAAAGGAGGAGAGGAGGAAAAGTTAAATAAGACATTAACAGAGGTACATATTACGGACATCTCCTTTGTACAAAGTGTGTGACTCGGTCCTGCCTTTCTTTCATTGACAGAGACATCTTCAAATAGCTGCACCCTGTTGCTAGGCTACCAGTCTGCATTCTGCAAACCACCACATACGTTAGAATAACCTAACATTAAAATGCAGATCCCATTTGTGCTATTTTCAGAAGAGAAAAAGGGGGGGGGGGAGGAGAAAAATGTGTTCTCCGTTTCAAATGTCAAGATTTCTTTTCCCTCCTCCTGGCACCCCCCATATCCTCACCTTTCACAGCTTTCTTCTCTCTTTCCCACTCACCCACCAACCTATCTTTTTTTTGGCCCCCATCTTATGCTATATTTATTATTTACTGACCTCATTTTTGTCCTGCCCTTTTCCACAATGGGCCCCCAAAGCAGATTCCATCATTCTCCTCTCCTCCACTTTATTTCCACAATAACCCTGTAAGATAGGTTAGGCTGAGAATGTGTGACTGGCCCAAGGTCACCCAGTGTACTCCCATGGCAGAATGGGGATTAGAACCTGGGTCTCCCATATCCTAGCCTGAAACTGTAACCACTATTCCACCCTGGACAATAGCAAGCACCCAGTCCTGAGTGAGTCATGCAAGTCACATGTTATCAAGTTGCGTGGTAGTTGCTGTTGTGCTTGCCTAGCAATGGCCACTGAGGGCATTCCTCTCTTAAAGCTACAGGCGTGGCTTCTATTACTTTGAACATATGAACACATGAAGCTGCCTTATACTGAATCAGACCCTTGGTCTTGGCCTATCAAAGTCAGTGTTGTCTACTCAGACCAGCAGGGTCTCCAGGGTCTCAGGCGGAGGTCTTTCACATCACCTACTTGCCTAGTCCCTTTAACTGGAGATGCCAGGGATTGAACCTGGGACCTTCTGCATGCCACACAGATGCTCTACCACTGAGCCACAGCCCCTCCCCTTTGCATTGTTTCCAGGGCAAATCTGGGACTTTTTCAGGCTTGCAGAAAGATCTGTCTTGTCTGTGCATGTCTCCTGTCTCTGGACTTCAGAATCCACAATATGTTGATGATATACTGTCAGATGTATTTCTCAAGTATGTATGCATTCTTTTATCTGGGTTATTAATTATGTTGTACACACAATTTTTTTTTAATTTCCCCCCTTTTTATTTCCTTCCACAACAACAACAACCAGGGGGGGAAAACAAAGTAAAAAAACTTATATATATAAAGTAAAAACAGAAATATATCAAGAGTGGTGGCAGATCTAGACATAAGTTTCTATAAATGGTTTCCAAGTATCTAAAAATAAACCTATGTGCAGTTGCCATCTATATGCCATGTGCTCAAATATTGATAGAGTTCTAAGGTCCTCATTTGATTGATTTACCAGAGGTGGGCTTTTATCTTTCCATTGTTGTAATATAAGTCTTTTGGCTGTAGTAAGGGCATGGAGGGTCCATTTTGTTGACCATCGATTAGCCTCCAAAAGACAGGCAAATAGTTTAAGAGTACATAGACATCCCCAAAAATCAATGACTATTCTAATACAAAATTGATATGAATAATAACTTCTTCCCAGAAAAACCAAATGACTGGACACACTCAAATGTGTCTGGTGAATTACAACATCAACAATTAGACCCATTACTCATTCCTTTGCTAAAGAGTTGCTGTGGTGTCCGTAGAGTTGCAAGCTCCAGATTAGGAAATACCTGGAGATTTTGGGGGTAGAGCCTGAGGAGGGCAGGGTTTGGAGCGGGGAGGGACTTCACTGCCATAGAATCCAATTGCCAAAGTAGCCATTTTCTCCAGGGGAACTGACTGTAGGTTTTGTTTTCTGCCTTGATTAAATAAAAGCTTCCAGGAACAAAGGGAACTTTGAGAAACTTAATGCTTCAAGGCCATATTTACATACCAACAGATGTTGCAACTGTCATTATATTATATGTATACATTTTCTTTTTCTTTTTTTTTCTTTTGATGAAATTGGATTATGTTTCTATTTTCTGTTGTTTCTTCTTTTAATTAACTAAAACATAAAGAAAACCCTACTGGGTCCCCCTAAGTCAGCTGTGACTTGATGACAAAAAAAAAGTATTGCCATTCTACATAAGGTGACAAGTCATATCTAGACCTCAGCTCAGAAAATGGCAAAAACCGTCGTCATAACATATAAATTTGTCCAATGTAAAAATTCCCCTATCGATTTAAGCCTTCCATTAAAAAGATTTCCTCCCAATTTTTAGATTTGGGTTGGGTTGTAATGTTAATTTAACACGTGGAAATGGATCTAAATGATATTTTCGTGTCATTATACACCATTGTTTTCTAGTTGCAGAAATTGCAAGAGGAATGGGATCCACTCTAGCATAAACAGATCCTAATGCATTCCAATTAGAGAGGGGCATCAGGCAAGAAGCTTCCAAATGAGCCCAAGACGGATAGTCCAACTGCAAGGAGTGATCCCAATAATTAGTACAAGTTAACAAGCATGCCTGATCAGGGAAACCAAATCCTCCTTCATTAAACGGAAGTTGCATCCTCTTTAAAAAAAAACTGAGGCAGTGAGGAAACCATATACATTTCTGAAACAAAGTATTGATTTTATGAATGTATCTGCAAGGTTCATAGAAAGGAATTGCACGTAAAACATAACTAATCCTAAGTATAATATTAATTTTGAGTGTATTTACTCTGCCCCATAGAGAGACGTTTAAAGTTGCCCATCTGTCCATATACAAAGATATATCAGCAATTCGCTTGTTAAAAACATGTGTGTAATATCTCTAGAAATCAGTATTTCAAGATAAGTAATGACATATGGGCACTAGGCATGCGCATATTGATATACCCGAACTGAAAATAAACCCGAAATTAGCCATTTCGGCAATATTGTTTGTGGGCTTCCTAGAGGCACCTGGTTGGCCACTGAGTGAACAGATTTGATGGGCCTTGGTGTGATCCAGCATGGCTTTTCTTATGTTCTTATGTTCTTATTCAGGTTTCGGGTTGACCGAATACCAAAACATAGGAATCCGCCTGAAGCTGAATAGGTTTTGGCTATTTGCCTTCTGCAGAATCTCCATTTTGTGGTCCTTGTTGTGTTTAAAGGAGAGCTATCTCTTTTCTTCGTATTCCTGCCCCCTGGCTGTTTCCAGGGCAGCAGGAGGGAGGAAGCAGGCATGTTGGAGTGGCCAATAGGAAGGCTCACTGGAGCTTTCCATGTGGCCAAAGCCAGCTGGTGCAATGTACCTGGATTGCAACAGAGGACAACCTAGAGAGGAGGAGGGAGGAGGGCCAGGAATTCTCACTGGCGTATAGGAACCCAAGTAAGGAAGAACAGTGTTTCACCAGTCACAGAAGGTGGTTTTAATTTGTGTGTTTGTTTGTTTTTCGTATTTCTAACCCGCCCTCCTTGGCCAAAGCCGGGCTCAGAGCGGGTGACAACATTAAAATACAAGTACAACAACAATACTTTTAAACTTTTAAAACCTTGAAAACCATACTGGATAAGCAAAATCTTTAACTGCTTTGTTCGGTGTTTCTTGACTGCTCAGTAAGCCAAACATCACTACCAGTTTATGAAAACTTCATCCACAGGTTAAGACCCTTCCTGTTTAGTCCTGCAGGGGAAAAAGGTCAAAATAGTATTACATCTAAACCATGGTTTGACAGAGAATGCATAGGAGCAAAGAGAGGTTTATAGGAACTTTATGACTGCCTCGGTGCACTTAAAATGTGAAGTGCAAAGTTCCCTGAAGAATCAGAAAAAGATATTTAAACATCTAATAGCTCAAAAAAAAGAAAGGTTATATAAGAGATCAAGGTATAAGGAGAATACTTATCCAAGCGGCTAGAGAAAAAAAAAAACACCTCACTTTTCTGGCATCTGACATCTAACCGTGTAATGACCAGTTACACCCCTCTTAATGCTGTCATTCCAGCAAGTAAATGGGTCTCTTATTTTTGGGACATGTATAAGGAAGAATTGCCACCAGCAACCCAAACAGTGGCTTTAAAAGATCTGCCAGAGTGGCCACCGGTCTCCCCAGCAGAGATTCAAGCTCATATAGGATGTTTAAGGAAAGGGAAGGCACCAGGAGAGAATGGGATCCCTCCTGAATGTATTAAAGTCAGGTAGATTGGTGGGGCCCTTTCTTGGTAGCTTTATTTACATACATCGATGTCACGGGTTTCATTCCCAAAGATTGGGGGATGGCGGTGGTCATACTTTTTCTTCAGGTGCTCTTTCTATGAGGAAGTATGATGTAAGTTAATTTCCCCTCTCCTTAATCTAACAAAGGACAGCTCTGAGGAAGGGAGGTTGAGGAATCTTCTTTGGGAAGGGTCAGCCCAGACGATGAAACAAGTAGCTAAATTCTGTGCCGCAATATACAAGATCCGTCAGTCAAAGAGGGGGCTTGGCAATCTAACCTAAAATGGAAAATGTTATATTAATTTGAGGTTTTTAGCTAATAGTAATTTGTTGAATTTATCTAAGAACTACACATCCCATCGTTTTAGATATTGTATCTTTTTACACTCCATCTTGTAATTGATATGAATATTTTAATGGCTTTGCTCTATTAATAATAAATCTGAATTTGAAAACCATACCATTTCTGAATATTAAACAATGGTCACCGTAAAGTAGTGCCCATAGGAGCAAGAAATGCCGAAACCAGGTGAACCAGACAGCTATTCCTACCTTCCCCATCCCGGATTACATCAGTTGTATAAAAGGGGGGGAGGAGGAGGAAGGCCTATTTTCAAAATTTTCTGTGCTTGGCCAAAGACTATAAAACCAGGTCTGGTTCCCAGATCAGGCCGTTTGAAAGAGTTTGGTCACATAGCTTGGCTTTAGCTCCTGCTACCTGATTCTTTCTCTGCAATCCTGGCTCCTGGTGCCTCGTCCTGACCTGCTGGATTACAACCTGCTGCCTGGAGGAGAAGACATTGAAGGGTTTGAGATATCATTGTTTTCCTTTTAAACAAGTTGTTTAAGAGAACCAGTGTGGTGTAGTGGTTAAGAGCGGTGGTCTGGAGCAGGGGAGAACTGGGTTTGAATCCCCACTCCTCCACATGAGCAGCAGATGCTAATCTGGTGAACTAGGTTGGTTTCCCCACTCCTCCACATGTAGCCAGCTGGGTGACCTTGGGCTAGGTGATTGTAAGCCGGATTGATTCTGCCTTAAGTGGTAGTGCTGACTGTACAGGCACAAAAGAAGCACACAGAGTGGAAATGTAGCTGATTTAAA
Organism: Euleptes europaea; assembly: GCF_029931775.1. Lineage (NCBI taxonomy): Eukaryota > Metazoa > Chordata > Lepidosauria > Squamata > Sphaerodactylidae > Euleptes > Euleptes europaea. Next base: position 101,910,617 of record NC_079312.1, on the reverse strand, counting down.
ATGATGTGTGCTCTTAGGGCATATATAATAATAGCAATCCAGTAAATTTTAAATATGCACGAACAGTGGCTACCTGGCCAGATGTTATGCTGAGTGCCGCCAATTTCACAGAAGTGAAATTATTCAAAATACTGGTAATTTTGACTTATGATCAAATCATCAATGCAGCCTTATGGGGTGGCTCATCTTGAGCGAAAAATGGGCACTGTGAATTTGTTATTTGCCAAAATTGAAGCATCATTACCCAGTTCAGACTTGCACACATGAAATGCTCTGCCGATGTAGGACAGCTCTCATTGCATACATAATAAAGGAATGTGAATCCATAGATTGGCCTTGAGCAAACAACAAACAAACAAAAATTCATTATGAACAAGGAATCCAAGCAGTGTGGATCTGGATTAATGGGACCAGATGCCCATGTGACCCATTTAGTGTTTCTTCATTAATTAGAAGTAAGACTAATCACAAATATCTTTGCCTTGTGCAACCCCCCCTTGCTAACACAGCAATCTTTTAATTCATCCTTCTAATCTACCTTTTTCACTGTTCTTCCTTGGATTGTCTTCATGAGTTTGATGGGTTTTGTAAATAGCATAACTTGGGTAACAAGAGTCATATTTTTCACTCAACACGTTTGTTTGGCTGTCACCACTATTCCAATGCGGGAGGGGGAAGCTGTTTATGTAAGCAACAGTGCATTTAGTGCCATAATACACAGAGAAGCTGGTTTCTGTTTTCTTAGTAACTTCTTGAAGGGAAACGAAAGCAGAAGTCCCTAATGAATTAGAGTTGTGAATGGTTTTGAAACTAATGAGATGACCCCTCCACCCACACACACACAAAGAGTAAAGGCCTGCATTGCACTGATTCCCTACATTGCTTTCAAAGGAACAAGCTCTTTTCTAGGAACTTTCTCCCTTTAGACATCCAAAGGTTTTATACAGTAACAATGAAATCAACTGCAAATAGAAACACATTTCCAATCTGACTAAAGAATAGAACAATTCGATTTTGTGCTATTTTTTTATTATTAATCTTTGCTGTCTGGTCCACCCTGAAGGAAAATTTAAGTACGAAGTGCAAAACCTCCCACTGGAAATTTAGGGAATATTCTCCCTCTCTTCAGCATGCACACATAATACATTAAATGGAACACGGGCATAGGAACTGGCGTGGCCCCTATGCCGGCATCCGTGCTACTTGCGCTGGCATCCGTGCCACTTGTGCCGTGCAAACTGGCATGGACGCCAGGTGACTTATGCTGGTCTCACTGAACCGTGGCAACAGCGTGGCTCTTGGATGCTGGTGTGGCCTCCTTCCGGTGTTTCCCCAGCATATCTCCCCACACTGGAGTCCTTGGGGGCATTCTGAGGGTGTGCCTAGGGGAAGAGCCGCCTTTAGACAGTTTCCTAACCCTTTCTGGGTGTAAAATGCGCCATTTTGCAGGTGTCAAGATATGCCTGCAAGATTCATGGCACAGCCTCATGGAACTCTATGGGGAGTTTCACGGGTCATTTGAAAAAAAAATCATTTTTTACCTTTTTACCTGCCAGTGCAGCAAGCCACTCTGGAGGTGGCACAGCTCCGTTTTCTCCGGCTGCCGCAGAACAACCCCCACACTCAGGATTGCATGGTTATTGTTTTATATAAATTATTTCCACTCTGTAAAGTTTGGAGTCCTCACTGGCAAGTCAAAGGTATAAATCTCCTTTAACTGAGACTTTGGGTGAAAACGCATGTTTGCTTTAGCCTCCATTATTCCCTGTTTCAGCCAGGATTCAGCCAGGATCGAACGCACGTTCTGCAAAAACGCATGTGTTCGATCCTGGCTGAATCCTGGCTGAAACAGGGAATAAAGAAGGCTAAAGCAACCGTGCGTTTTCGCCCAAAGTTTCAGTAAGCCATCTGTCTTGGAATAGGCCTGAACTAACCCCACCTTCCCCAGGAGCATGCCTAGTCTGATTCAACAAAAAGTATCTGCATCTTGGCCACTAGGTGACAACTAACAGGAACACATATTACAGAGCCCAACTTACCACAACTCCAATAGTACCCACAGTAGTTTATAGCATAAACATTAAGAATACAAATATACAGCATTGTGAAAGCAGAAAAATCAGCAGTAATTTCTTTTAATGCTATCCATTTAAAAACTGCCCTGACCTGCAATAGCTTAGGCTAGCCCTATCTTGTCAGATCTCAGAAGCTAAGCAGGGTCAGCCCTGGTTGGTATTTGGATGGGAGACGCCCCCAAGGAAGTCTAGGGTTGCGATGCAGGGGCAGGCAATGGCACTTCCCTTGAAAACACTATGGGGTTATCATAAGTCAGCTCTAAGTGGATGGCCAAAAAAAATAATAATTAAAAACTAACCAAACCAGCAACTAACAGTAATATTACCAATTAAGAATAAAATAAAATAGATCTTCTGTACTTTTAGAAGTTGCCGCTACATTTTGTTCCAATATCAGAAACATTACAAACATTTTTTAAAGTTTCTCTGAATTTATCATTTCTCTCAAAATATTACAAACCTTACAAAAATAATCCTTTTTTGCTTTTACAACAAAAGAATACGTAGTATATTCTGTTTTATCATCCTCTAAAACATGCAGTTTGACACCAATATGAGCATCCTACAAGAATGTGAGAGAAAATACACCAAAAATGGCTGACTGTAATATAAGGAGCCCTGTGGTGCAGAGTGTTAAGCTGCAGTACTGCAGTCAAAAGCTCTGCTCACGACCTGAGTTCGATCCCGACGGAAGTCGGTTTCGGGTAGCTGGCTCAAGGTCAACTCAGCCTTCCATCCTTCCGAGGTCAGTGAAATGAGTACCCAGCTTGCTGGGGGTAAAGGGAAGATGACTGGGGAAGGCACTGGCAAACCACCCCGCAAACAAAGTCTGCCTTGGAAACGTCGGGATGTGACGTCACCCCATGGGTCAGGAATGACCTGGTGCTTGCACAGGGGACCTTTACCTTTTTAATACTAATATAATAGTGTATTTGGCTATATGGGCCTCAGAAACTTATAGTTGGACACCAAGATGAGCATCCTACATAAAATTTACATATCAAAATAAACTGAGCCTTCATCATGAAAAATGGCGACTACAGGAAAAATGTCCCAAAATTGGAATGTCTGCTCAAGAAAATCTGAAAGCAATAGTATTCTGAGCCACACACAAACAATAAAATTCTCTGGACATTTTTTTTGTGGTGGTCTGTTGTGGATCCATGGCTATCTGTGTGGCCTCCCCTTTATTATATGGGCAGCCCATTCCTAAAGGGGGGTACATCCATGGTGGCCGGGAGCGGCGGAGCTGCACCACCTCCTCTGAGGCTCCCTGTCCCGATGGAGAAAAAAAGGGTATTGAAAAATAAAAAAAGGAAAAACGAGAAAATGCCTCATTGAAAACAGCAAGGCTGTGCCATCAAAAAACCTGGTGCAGCCCCGCCGCTGCTCAAGGGGGCATTTCTGGGGCGAACGGGGCTAGGAAGCTGCCCAAAGGCAGCTCTGCCCCCGGGAAAACCTCCCCCACGCCAGCACAGCCATGCTCTTCTGGGATTTAGTTCCTGGGGTGGCTGTGCTGGTGGCGGGAACTAGTGGAGCTGTGTTGCTCCCACATGCCAGTGTGTTTGCCCCCATGCCAATGTTTTTGCCACTTTATCCTGTGATAAAGTGGCACCTATATCGGCACAGGGTCACGCCGGCTCCTAAAAAGATCCCCCCTCCCAGGATTGCAGCCTTAATAGCACCCAAGGAAGAACAGAGAAGGCAGCCCTGAAAAGTAAGGAACAGGCCCTTCTAAAAAAAGAGGTGACTTAACCCGATTTCTTTTCTCTCTGGGACATAGCCACTGTTTATCACAAGTATGTTTTGATGCTTAACACCCCTCCCTCCATTAAACATGATGGTTTCTAAGAAAGGCCCTTGAGGTTATAGGCACAAGGATATGAGCCAATTATTGAACTTACAGCAGTTTGCATGGCAGCAAAAGCAAGCAAGGTAGCACTCCGGATCGATTTCTCCGAATTGCTTCAATCTGCTGGCTTTTGTTCTCTAAGCAAACTTCATTTGTGGACAGCTTGTCTAGCTTACAAGCTAGCGTCACTATTATTTTTAACCCTCTTTTCGGGAACAGTTTGTTGCTCTTTATTAAAAGCTGTTACTCCCCCCCCCCCCCCCCGCGGTCGCCATTTCCATCTCCGCTCTCCGGAACTTTTCTAGCTGGAGATCAAAGGCCAACTTCAGTCCTCTGTTGTACGCAGCTACAGTTCCATTTGTCCATTTATTCTAAGTTGAATTCAGCTTGGTACATCTGAGAAAGAGGCTTTAAAACACACACAGAAACAAAACAAAACAAAACAAAAGCCTCAATAGCTTCAATAAGCATGTGAGTACTACATTTTTTTTCTAATTCACTAACTCTTGTGATTGAAAATTAGGGCCAATTTGGATGAAGGGCTGGCAGAAATTTGAGATAACCAAGATGTGATTTCCTGCTTTTTAGTGCAATAATTGCAGAAGAATATTGCTGATCTCTCCCATGCTTACCCCTAAGTTACATTATATCTAGGGCTGCGCTGAAAGGGGAGAGATACTGTTGTTTTCCATTTTATTATAGAAAAACGATGTGCAGCTGAACATAACACATGGTTTGGTCCTGAGATGTGTATTCTTCTGTGAGCATCTCTGATTGGGAATTAGAACAGTGAAAAATGCCCACATTTGAGACTGATTACACTTGTTGCTTGGCTGACCCATGTGACCTAGACTGTATAACTATTGATCTATGCCTCTGTGTTGATTTCAAATGAAACAAGAATATTCAGATTCCATACATACTGAAATTGCGCAGCAGGCGTCCAAAGGTGCTGTGGAATCCTTACTGTCCTATCCAAGGCACAACTTATCAGCTTTTAGAGGCAAAAAGCTCTTTGAAATGTTTTTGGTTTTCTTGTTATTCGTACCAGCAACAGGACACATATCAATGTCTACTGAGTGTGCAGGCCAGAAAACAAAGTACATCCTGAAAGCTGGTAACATAATGTCTAAAATTTGAATGGGCAGAAGAAAGCAAGGTATTGTCAGCACAACCTTAAAGGGCCAGATTTTAAAAGTAAAAGGACGAAAACGCATGGTCGCTTTAGCCTCCTTTATTCCCTGTTTCAGCCAGGATTCAGCCAGGATCGAGTGTGTGTGTTTCGCCGAACGTGTGTTCGATCCTGGCTGAATCCTGGCTGAAACAGGGAATAAAGGAGGCTAAAGCGACCCTGCGTTTTCGCCCAGAGTGTTTGAATTAGGAAGGATCTAATCAGAATCCAAGCTGAACATGTCCTGCCTCTTAATCCAAATGCATTTGGGATATGAGTCATCTAGGTCAGGTTGGTCCATATTTCTGGTGATGCTGTGCTATCTGTGCCTGCACTGTGCCTTCACTTTCCATGTCCTGTTATAGCATAGGCAAGAGGTACAAGGGCAAATGGAGATAGGCAGTCTTCTTTTTATAGGGCATTGGAGTTCTCCCTTTCTTCTCTTCAATCTCAGTTTGGCAGGAAGAATCCTGTGGGTGAATGGCAAAGTCCCTGAATAGTTCACCCTAAAGGATGAGTGGGTGAAAGCTAGAAGTGGAAGTGTATTTCCCACTGCAACTAGTAATGATCTTCAATACATTTTATAATCACATTAACTAATCCAAACAAAATTGGTGTGTGCGTTGCCAGAACACAGAGTCAGCTTTTCACCCAACTAGCAGTAAGCTTCAATTTTAAGATTACATTATCTGCTGACACCACTCTTCATTCTTTTGAATATCTACCCAGAGATGCCACAAACTTTGCAGTGAAGAGGTTCAGCATGCAAACATACCATGTTCAACAGAAGTTCAGAAGCCAGGCCTTGGACTTCCTCACCATGCAGCTGTCTGGCTCAAGCAGCAGCCGAACAGTAGCTGTGCAGCAGCTGTGGTGTTTCAATTTCATTTCCTCCTCCTTTGCAAACCACTTTTTGGCCTTTTATGCATGGCTGTTTCCCTAGCAGTCACCCCCCTTTGACTACTTCAAGCTTTGTTTTGATTATGCATGTATTTTCCGGCAGTCAGAGATTGCCTCGCTCTCCCCGTACGTTTCCCCCGCGTTTTCTGGATGCTGTTTCCCCACTCCTACACATGAAGCCAGCTGGGTAACCTTGGCCTAGTCACACTCTCTCAGTCCCACCTACCTCACAGGGCATCTGTTGTGGGGAGGGGAAGGTGATTGTAGGCTGATTTGATTCTTCCTTAAGTGGTAGAGAAAGCTGGCATATAAAAACCAACTCTTCTTCTTCATCCAGAAAATGCAGGCAAAACGTGTGCGTCCGCTGGGAGAGCAAGGTCGGAAGGTTGGAAAATGCATGCATAATCAGAACAAAGCCCCGAAGTAGTCAGTGAGTGTGTGTGTGGGGTGATCGTGAGGGAAATAGTAATGCATAAAATGCCTTTGTCTCTGTGCAGAAAGCGAAGTTGATTGTTCCCCAGAGCCATGAATGGTTAGGTTAGGTGATTAAATGACACCAAGGGGGTACTACAACTCCCATAAGCCTATGTGAAAACATAAATGCGTGAAATTACTTTGATGATAATGGGGACTGAAATGAATACCAAAAGTATTATTTATTTTTTTAAATACACGTTTAATTTATAATTACTGAATGACTGATCTATTTGCTCACTGTTTATTTATTCAATTTATTTATGCTAGCGGAAAGCAGTGATGATTGGTCTGTGGGGGGAATGAGAAAACTAAGACTACCAATGGCTGTAAGGACGGGCATGCATGCAACACTAGTGGTATCACTCTACTGTGCTGTACTGTTGGAATACATGAAAAGTAACCCCAGGAACACATTCCAGCTGTTTGTGAACAGCTAAAGAGCCTGTTGAAAAACCATCTCCCTGCTCATGGCCGGCAATCAGAACATGAGCCAAACTGATAGTCCAAGTGTCCCTTTATCTAACCTCACAAACAAGTGCCATTAGATTGACGGCCACTGCAGCTTCGGATATGCAATGCTGTCCCCTGCTGGCTAAATTAAGGGGCATCGATGTTCTGAACTGTATTTGAAACTGAGCATAAGGCTTCTCGCGTGCAGCGCCTGGGCTTGATGCCTCATGCAGCCCAGCTAATCATGACGGACTGAGAGGTGACTACTTAAGTCAGCTCTGCCCCTGGCTGGCATGTGATTCAGAGAAACTGCCCCACCCACCCTAACATTAGGGTTGCCAGCTCTGGCTTGGGAAAAACCTGGAGATTTGGGGGGTGGAGTCTGAGGAGGGTGGGATTTGGAGAGGGGAGGGACTTCAATGCCATAGAGTCTAATTGCCAAAGCGGCCATTTTCTCCAGGGGAACTGATTTCTATTGCCTGGAGATCCGTTGTAATAGCGGGAGATCTCCAGCCACCACCTAGAGGCTGGCAACCCTACCTAACATTACAATGTGGAATTAGCTGTTCCCTTTTTGAGGATAAGCAGGAATTTTGAAGAATCTCCCTCCTATTGGCTTGGAAGAGGGACTTTTAAAAATAACCCTGTTATTATGCATGAGGATGGTTCTCAACAATTTGGCTGGTCATGGACTCTTGATTCTAACGAAGTCGGCAGGAATGGTGCACATTAGTGCATAAAGGTAGGGATAGGCTGACACCTTCTCTGAGAAGGGAGATTGGTATGACCACAGGTGGGAAGGTGAAGAGGGGAACCCTCTGGTGCAGAGTATCATAAGCCAAACTCTTGCTTTACAACACGTGGTGGGAGGAGATGAGGTTTGGAACCCCGCGGGATAGTTTTCAGTGCAGGCTGGCATGAGCAAAGATGGAAGCGACATGGAGTTTGGATCCAGGGTATTGCCCAGAAATGCTGGCAGGGCTGTTCCCCTTACACTGGAATCAAATGCTGTCAGTATGCAGACCAGACATTAATAAATATAGCAGAACCCACACCTGGCATCTTGTGTCTTCATTTTGAAGTGCAGGGATGATATGATGATAAATGCAATTTAATTTAGTAAATATTTAAAAATGAGCAAAGATGGCAGCTAGTCAGAGAATGGCACGAGTGTTTTAAGAGTGCTTAATCATGTAATTTAAAATGTATTTTAACTAATGTAAGCCACCCTGAGACCAACTTTGGTTGGGAAAGTGCGGGTTAAATTTCCAATAAACAAACAAACAAACAAGCACCCCCTTTTATCCGTGATTGTTCAGAAAACACACACTAAAGCTATGGAGAGATATATTCCACCTGTGAGGTCATTCCACTTTTTGATGTATGTCCCATATCCACAGGGGTGGATGATGTATATACATGGTCAGGAATGAGAGGAGAATCTGCAGGGGGGTACCCCCCTTTCTTCTTTGCTTCACTGTCTTTTATAGCGATTCTTCTGCACCTCCCATTGAGAAAACCAATGACAACATGCTGTTCTCTAAAGCCCGGGATATTAATTTGACTTCCTCCACTTCATCAAATCAGACCATCGCCAATTGATGTTTAAAAGGCTTTACTAATATGCCAGCTTCTGTCCCTGAGAGACAGAGACATATTGTCTCCTCCACTTTTGGCGGCTCAAAGCTGTGCAGCCGCTCTGCAGCAGTGAGAGAATTCTCAGATTAAACCTTCCCATTCACCGCCATTGTTCCCTTTCAGTCGCATTAAGGCAAATATGTTCAGAGGGCCTTTTGTTTTCCCAGGAGGGGCATGAATTTGGATAGAAAGTAATCAAAGCCTGACCCAAACAGAACACGTGGGTTAATACTTGCAACTAATTTGAACAGGAAATTGAATGTCGATTGGAAATAATGAGGGAAAAAAGTCATTAATCCTCTGTGTGTTCTGTGGGATTGTGCTGATGCAGTTTCTGTTCCACCAGGCAAGCAGAGCCGATTAATCTGAGCGTTTCTTCTGCAGCCCTAACTGAGGCTGCTTCTACATGGGGAGAATTCACTGTTGTGGCTTCGTTGCCACTGCAAATGCAACTGAGCAATTTATTGTCCTTTCTACTCTTTCCTCTGAAGCCTGCTATTCACCCCCAAGGTTTTTGCCAGCTTTTTAAAACCATCAGTAGGAGGTATATCGCTATAGGGTTAAAGCAATATACCTATTACTGATTTTTTAAAAATGACAGTGGTGGTGGGATTGGCAGGCGCAAGGGGAAATGGTAGTGGATGTGGGTGAGAAGGTATGGGAATTTTCACCTTTCCACACACCCAGAGGGAAAACCTGCTTTGACTCCCATCTTTCTGGAAAGATTTGCAAAAAGCAGGTTTGGGAAACCTTGGGGCAAACATCCTGGAAACCACAGAATGTGGCAGGAGGAGAACAAGGGGAGGACAACACCATGTAGATGCCCCCCCCCCATCTTTCCCATTTGACATCCAGAGCAAATCCTACATTGTGGGATCAGCCTGAGAATTAATTTGCTCTTAGGGAGGGATGCTTTGTCCTGTCTTCATGAAATGTGTGTTTGTGTGTGTGGAGGGGGGATTTCACTGGTGATGGGTACAAATCCTGAGAATGTAATCCCAATTGGGTGGGATGGGGTAGTGGAAGTGGTACCTGGAAATGTGAATGTAACCCCAGTTGGGCAAGAAAACTAAAAGGTCACAAGAAAAAATGATGTTTCCCATTGAGTCCTGGCAAAGTGGCAAACTCACATCAGGAATTTCCAGACTTTCCAAGTATGTGCAGGTTTGAAGACTATCAACTGCCCAGTTGTTTGAATTCCCCCAGATACAATCCCATTCTGGAGAGGTAATACAACCCTCCTCTCTCCCGGATACCCTCCCCCATGCATTCTATTGTGCACTTTTTCATACTGGATGCTACATGTATGGTTGACAGTATCCTGACAGTGTAATTGTACTTTGGTATCCTGGTCAATAAACTATCCCATATTCAAACCCAAGTTTTCCTTGTCCTGGAGTAGGGTTGCCAGGTCCCTCTTGGAAACTGGCAGGAGGTTTTTGGGGTGGAGCTTGAGGAGGGCGGGGTTTAGGGAGGGGAGGGACTTCAATACCATAGAGTCCAATTGCCAAAGTTTTCTCCAGGTGAACTGGTCTCTATCGGCTGGAGGTCAGTTATAATAGCAGGAGATCTCCAGCTACCAGTAGTACCTGGAGGGTTACATAAAAAAGACATGTATGTATGTCTACAGAATGTTAGAAAACAAACACAGGAGCGAATATATATAACAAAGTGCAAAATAATGTATTAAATAAGCTACACAATGTAAAGAGCAAGGTAAGTATCTGTACAACTATACATTTCTAAAGCTATCCTAATAAGATTCCATGTGTTACAAAAGTCCAAATCTTGTACAAATTGCTGTGAAAAGTTATGCTTATCTTGTTATTTTCTTATATCCCACTGGGAATCGGGCTGACTATCCTAATGATGGAATGAGGAAGAATGCAATAATACTATAGGTGGTTCCGTTAATAAATTGAAAGGAGACATTATACAACTATGTATTGATTGGAAGAGGGACTGATGAAGAATCAGAAACAGCCATCTCCCCTTCTTTTCCTGATAGTGGAACCTTCCCCCTTTTCCCCTGTACCTTGCTGAAGGACAACTGAAAATAAGAAGATAAGCATAACGTTTCACAGCAATTTGTACAAGATTTGGACTTTTGTAACACATGGGATCTTATTAGGACAGCTTTAGAGATGTATAGTTGTACAGAAAAGTACCTGGAGGGTAGCAGCCCTACCCTGGAGTACCATCACTTTTCCAGTTAACTAAAACAGAATGTGTTGGTTTAAGGGTGTTGGGACCGGTGCTTTTCAGCCTGTTCATCAATGACCTGGAGCTGGGGTTAAACAGTGAAGTAGCCAAGTTTGCAGATGACACCAAATTATTTAGGGTGGTTAAAACAAAATCGGACTGTGAAGAGCTCCAGAAGGATCTCTGCATACTGGAAAAATGGGCATTAAAATGGCAAATGAGATTCAATGTGAGTAAGTGTAAAGTGATGCATATTGGGGCAAAAAATCCCAACTTCACATATACACTGATGGGATCTGTGCTGGCAGCAACAGACCAAGAAAGGGATCTGGGGTGGTAGTGGATAGCTCAATGAAGATGTCAACCCAGTGTGCAGCTGCTGTAAAGAAGGTAAATTCCGTGCTGGCCATAATTAGACGAGGAATAGAGAATAAAACTGCTGATATCATACTGCCCTTGTACAAATCTATGGTGCGACCACACTTGGAATACTGTGTACAGTTCTGGTCACCACACCTAAAAAAGGATATTACAGAGCTTGAGAAGGTGCAGAAAAGAGAAACCAAAATGATTAGGGGACTAGAGCAACTGTCCTATGGGGAGCGGTTAAGACTCTTAGGGCTGTTTAGCTTGGAAAGAAGGCGGCTGAGGGGAGACATGATAGAGGTCTATAAAATTATGCATGGTTTGGAGAGAGTGGACAGGGAGAAGTTTTTCTCCCTCTCCCATAATACTAGAACATGGGGTCATCTGCTAAAGCTGGAGGGTGAGAGATTTAAAACAGATAAAAAGAAGTATTTTTTCACACAACGCATAGTTAAATTGTGGAACTCCCTGCCCCAGGATATGGTGATGGCTGCCAGCTTGGAGGGCTTTAAGAGGGGAGTGGACATATTCATGGAGGAGAGGGGTATTCATGGCTGTTAGTTAGAATGTATACTAGTCATGCTGCATACCTATTCTCTCTAGTATCAGAGGAGCATGCCTATTATTTTGGGTGTGGTGGAACACAGGCAGGATGGTGCTGCTGCACTCGTCTTGTTAGTGGCTTCCTAGAGGCACCTGGTTGGCCACTGTGTGAACGGACTGCTGGACTTGATGGACCTTGGTCTGATCCAGCAGGGCCTTTCTTATGTTCTTAAGGGTGGACATTTCTTGCCTATGCTTGTCTGTGTTGTATGAACCCTGGGTCCAGTTTGGGAAGCAATGCTCATTCACACAGAACATATTAGCATCCACTTGCCCAAAGCACACATGACTCCTGTTTACAAGTTATATTGACTACATGTGCAATCTGTGTACATATTTTTATTTATACATGCATTGAGTAACTCTCATGACACATAACCATCTCAACATGTGATTTAAACCCCATATTTATCCAGGTAGAATGTACACACGTTCACTGTAACATGTGAAAAGGGCTACAGTAATGTAAGGGAGACAAATATTATTATCATTGTATGGCAGAGAGAGGCTTGTGTAATGCAGCAAATGGCATTCATGGCAGAGGCATGATTCAAACCAGGGACTCCATACCTCTTTGTTTTCACCTGTACAATACACCTGCTCACTTGGAGGGTTTTTATCCCTTTCTAATCTCCGCTTCATTTCCTTACCTTGGGCAGGTGGGTGGGAAATGAAACACTTGAAGCACAACAACCGTCTGTTTGATATGGATTTGATGGACAGAACAATGATATGGAGAAGAATGCAGATGCTCACACCACTCTTTCGAGCAGCGCTTCTTGTTGTTGTGCAAAGCTCTTTTACATTTTCTTCTGCTATACATGTACAGAGAATGGCAAGACTGCCTACATAATGTCTGAGCAAGTGGGAGAACATGTAGAAAAAACCAAAGGGGGAGGGAGAGAGAAATATTGCCATAAAGAATTGCGCTAGCATTTCAAGAGAATAGAGGCAAAGGTTTATGCATAGAAAATGGTTTGTCATTTGCCGCTAATAAGGAACAATTGCAAACAGCTTTCACAGAGATGTGGGTCACATATTGAACTGATTATACAACATGTACCTATTGATCGGCTCTTCCTCCTTGCTTTTAGATGCACTTCCAGCTGCATTTGAAAGCTCAAGAGCTCAGCCGTTGGTGTTATCATGGTTCAATCATCATCCCCTGCAGAGGAAAGAAATGTCAGGCTAAGGCAGGAAAGGGAAAAGTGCAGGGAGATTCTGGCTGACTGGATACATACTTGGCAATCCTTATCTGATAACTGGTGTCATAATGAGCTTCGTTTTTAAGAGGGAGCTAGGCCTTTAGGGCTAGGGTTGCCAACCTCCAGGTACTAGCTGGAGATCTCCTGCTATTACAACTGATCTCCAGCCAGTAGAGATCAGTTAACCTGAAGAAAATGGCCACTTTGGCCATTGGACTCTATCGCATTGAAGTCTCTCCTCTCTCCAAACCCCGCCCTTCTCAGGCTCTGCCCCCAAAACCTCCAGCCTGTGGTGAAGAGGGACCTGTCAACCCTATTTAGGGCCCTTATGTCAGTTAATGGGTCTCAGGCAGAGCTGTGTGTATACCATGCAATTTTTTTTGGTAATCCAAATTCCTCTCCAAGGTAACCCACATTTTGTGGCTAGAAAAATTGACTTCTCTGGCCTCTGTTAATTATGCACATTAAAAAATTTGCCCAGGTTAGTTTAATTTTGGTAGAATTCACTTGGCTTTTGCAAGTCATGGGGAAAGGCAAAGAGTTACATATAATACTGAATATTTACTATCTGAACACTGGAAAACGTATTCAGTCCCCATTCTAGCTGCTATTTATTGCTTCACTAGGCATTGCTTCACTAGGCATACACTAGGCATTATTGCTTCACTAGGCATTCACTACGCATTCAGAAGCCCCATGGCGCAGAGTGTTAAGCTGCAGTACTGCAGTACTGAAGTCAAAAGCTCTGCTGAAACCCGACGGAAGTCGGTTTCAGGTAGCCGGCTCAAGGTTGACTCAGCCTTCCAGCCTTCCGAGGTCGGTCAAATGAGTACCCAGCTTGCTGGGGGTAAAGGGAAGATGATTGGGGAAGACACTGGCAAACCACCCCGCAAACAAAGTCTGCCTTGGAAACATTGGGCTGTGATGTCACCCCATGGGTCAGGAATGACCCAGTGCTTGCACAGGGGACCTTTACCTTTTTTTAAAGGCATTGCCCACACACCAAGACTCAACTTGTATCCATAAGAGCTGGAAACTTAATTTTCAAAAATGAAAGCTGAGGTTATCAGTACGCATTATGACATACTGCGCTCATGCAGAATAATTGAATTCACCCAGTCTGCCTGTACTGTTGGCTTGCTAGCTCTGGGTTGGGAAATACCTGGAAATTTTGGGGGTGGAGCCTGAGGAAGGCAGGGTTTGGGAAAGTAGGAACTTCAGTAGAGTCCACCTTCCAAAGTGGTCATTTGCTCCTGGTGAACCAATCTCTGTCGCCTGGAAATAGTTGTAATAGTGGAAGATCTCCAGCCATCACCTGGAGATTGGCAACCCTACTGTACTGTAATAACTATAGCTATTTGCTTGTAGAAAAAATATTGAGAGTAGTTCATATTACTCACAACCTTCCTATTAAAAAGTAAAAGTAAAGGTCCCCTGTGCAAGCACCGGGTCATTCCTGACCCATGGGGTGACGTCACATCCCGACGTTTCCAAGGCAGACTTCGTTTGCGGAGTGGTTTGCCAGTGCCTTCCCCAGTCATCTTCCCTTTACCCCCAGCAAGCTGGGTACTCATTTCACCGACCTCGGAAGGATGGAAGGCTGAGTCAACCTTGAGCCGGCTACCTGAAACCGACTTCCGTCGGGATCGAACTCAGGTCGTGAGCAGAGCTTTTAACTGCAGTACTGCAGCTTAACACTCTGCGCCACGGGGCTTCCTATTAAAGCTTGGTTTTATTCAGAATTTGTTTTATACAGAGTTGGGCTTAGATATTTCACTGGGTTGAGGCATGTCTAACTGCACAGGTTCAATCTTGTTGCATTTTGACTCATGGCTAGCATGTTTTCTTGTGCAAATGTTGCATGACTGCTTATTTTTCTTGTTACTGTTCCAGGGGTATGGGGTAAATGGCTTCATATTCTCTTCATATAAACTAGGAACTTTGTGTTTATAGAGGGTATTATGGATAGGAGGTTGCCACTGAATGCATTAGAATATTAAACTGAATAGTTGTAAATTCATGAATTGTCTAAATTCTGGGAACATTGTCCAGTTTACAGATAATGCACAGGAGTCCTGTATCCCTGAGAATGTTATTCATGCGACAGAACAAGGAGTGGGATTTCGAATAATACTGCTTCCTTTTTTAATTAACTACATACCACAAAAGAAATTGTTTGTAGGAAACTGCTTTCTCATATTATATACGACTTAATAAGCAGGTCGCATCAAAATGGAGATTAGAACCCAAGCTAATCTCCTGATCCAAGATCAATGGTTTAGCTGCCCAACTACATTTGCTCCCCTCCCCTTTTCCCTTTGCTTCTGGTAAGAGTAGAGTTGGAGCACCTGCTGGAAATAATGCAAATCAGATCCGCTGAGTTAGCATGCTTGATTTGCATAATTAGCTCCTGGATTTGTGTGTTATGTAAATTAAGTATCGAGGGAGGGAAAGGGGAAATGCAAGTCTACCCTTGAAAGATCCTAGTGTATGCGTGAATGTGCGTTGCATAAAATGCTTCTACTGTATGTCTTATTGGCAATGGAGTGTCGATTGTTGGCGCAATAGCAAATTCCCTACAATTAGCTCAGCTGTGGTATATGAATGAAGATAGCATCTAAAAAAAAGGGGGGGACCACCCCATAGTATTTATACCAGGTTTTTTTTTTAAACAACACTATTGGCTGCGCTATCCTTCATGATTGGCTCTTCAGGGCTAGAAGACAGCTGTGTTCTCAGGTCAGCTCTCTTTAGCTATTGAGAATCATTTCCGCAGCACCTACCAGGAAAGAAGCAAGGATGACTGAAGGATACAGGGATAGTTTGAAGTCCTGGTGAAAGGTGAAGGCAAAGCCAGTCACAGCATTCAGATCTGAATGCAGGGTGAATGGAAAAGGGTTGCCTTCCAGTCTTGTGCTTTTGTGACCTTTTGAGCCAGGTACGGAGCAGTAGCAAAGCTGCTGCCTTCCTGGCCTTTGTGCTAATTTCAGATAGGGTTGCCAACCTCTAGGTACTACCTGGAGATTTCCCGCTATTATAACTGATCTCCAGCCGATAGAGATCAGTTCACCTGGAGAAAATGGCCAGCTTGACAATTGGACTCTATGGTCCCTCCCCTCCCCAAACCCCACCCTCCTCAGGCTCCACCCCAAAAACCTCCAGCCGGTGGCAAAGAGGGAACTGGCCACCGTAATTTCAGATCATATCACCCCTACTAAGTACAGGACCTAATACTGGACAAATGCACCAGATGCTTTTAATAATTGCTCAGAAAGGGAAGTTTTAATAGATGCAGCAACACAGACCCAGGTTTCCTTTGTGCTGCATGCTGTTTTTCCTAAATGGTGTCTTGACAAACTTAACAATAATGAAACAAACTGGAAGTGAAGGAACACCCCTGAAAGCTGTTGATGATGATAAGCTTTATAAGAGGGTATGTCAAAATATACTGCTAGAGCTACACATCAAGCTCATTGGCACAAGAGGTGAGTTTTGGGAGCTCAGGGATACCGTATTGATCCTAAACCATGGAACAGGGACACAGCTCATATGAGAGGAAGAGAGTAAAGCAAGGGGAGCTAACATAGTTGAGGAAACATAAGCATAGACACAGAGGCAACAGATGACTGGATCTTTCTGGCAGCTGGTGTAGGAGGAAGGGAGCATGAGGCACCAGTCACTGTGCCAGGAGCAGTGACTACAGCCTATTTGGGAAGGAAAATCTACTTGGGAGCCAAGGCCTACTCATCACTGAAGTCTTACTCTGAGTAGGAAGAAGGGGAAATGGAACAAAAGAGAGAGAGTTGCCTATGAGAGGCAGAAGGAGGAAGCAGCTGAGGAAAAAGGATTTCCTCCATTGTTCTCAGAATAACTCTGAGGAAAAGTGTTAGTCTTCTTGGTCCTTGGTTGGCATTTTGATGCAGAACAGATGTAGGGTAGCCCAGACTGAGGTTTTCATACTCATTGTCAGGGTGGAGGGTTGAAATCCAGCCCATGCACTAGATGATGTTTTGATATGTACTCATTTGATATATACTCATTTTGATATGTACTCCTGCTTGTGGAAGTCTATTGCACATGTAGATTGGATATGGTGGTATGGTCTTTTCTGCCAGTCAGTTCCCTTCCGTATCTCTCTGTCCACTACGAGGGCTGGACATGCTTTCTACAATCCCTCTCCATCCTAGTTTAGATAGCTAGCTAGAAGCCTTTTCTCTGACTTTCCTAACAAATATGGAACTCTCTCACAACAAAGAACTTCCATTTCTTTTCTAAGTTACAAGCCTACATGTGAACTTATTCCTCAAGCAGCCAGACTGTAGAATTCCACTGTGCAGAGACTCTGCTCTGCTTTCAGTTTGCAATGATCTGGCTTTTAAAGTTTTGCTACATTTTACATTTAGTACATAGCATCTCCCCCAGTTTTAGACCAGGCTGCCGACCATTTGCGACATTTTCATATTTCCTTGTTCGAATAACCTGCTTATTTTGAGTTTAAACACTTCAGTTTTGTCAGACTGCAGATTTTCCACAGACTATTCGTTGTGTGTTCCGAGATAAATCAGTATCCAGACTGCACACTATTTATTCATCTAGTTATAAGATTTACATTTCTCATTCTCTAGAGCCTGCTCAAAGCTATATGCGGTGGACTTTGATGTGATGATGTCGGTCATGATTTGTTACTCCATTGGCAGCCAACCCGTACTGGGCGGGTGAAGTGGGTTTTCCTGGCTGAGGTTGGGGGAGCATAAATCCTTGGTTCTCCTTTGCCCTCTTGCCTCCCTTGGCTCTTCTGATATTTATTTTCGTTTCTCACAGTGAGTGTCCCCTCTCTTTCTTTCTGCTGCTGGTGGAGCTGTTGCTGTGGCAAAGGAGTTTCGAGCAAACACATGACACTAATGAAGACAAACTGATCCAAGCTAGAAGCTCAGGCACTGGTTACCCTTTAAAACTACGGTTCCTGCCCAGACTTCACAGGAGGCAGCTGGAGCTTGGCTGTCCCCTGCCAGCCCTATCACCGTGACTGCAACCTCCCCATCCTCCCACAGCCAGTAGCTCTCTTGGAAGCTGGCTGGAGAAGTGGTTTGAGAAAGGAATGAAAGATGGAGAGAAAGAGGGACAGAGACAGAGAAAAGAAGGAATGTGAAATAGGCAAAGAGCAGAAAAAGGTAGGAAAGAGAATGGGTCAGAGAGGAAAAGAGAACTTGAAAAGGGATAAGGAAAGAGTAAGGGAAAGGTCAAGAAGCAGGGGAGCAACAGGCTGGCAGGAAACACACCGGCAGGTACTGTAGCACCCATGGGCACTGCATTGGGATCATTACCTTGGTACCTAGGTAGAAGAAGAAAAAGAGTTGGCTTTTATACCCCACTTTTCTCTACCTTTAAGGAGTCTCAAAGCGGCTTACAATCACCTTCCCTTCCTCTCCCCACAATAGGCACCTTGTGAGGTAGGTGGGGCTGAGAGAGTTCAGACTGTCCCAAGGTTACCCAGCAGGCTTCATGTGGAGGAGCAAGGGATCAAACCTGGTCCTCCAGATCAGAGTCTACTGCTCCTAACCACTATACACCACGTTGGCTTTCAAACGTTGGTGCACTTTGCTTGTTGAAGTGGGGAGCAGGCTTTAGTGTAGCATGAGAAGGACAGGCAGGAGCTTCTCTGCTCTAGTCAAATCTGTGGCGTATGGTCGAGCCCAGGAACACCACAGACTCTCACTATCCGTGATGCAGGCAGCTTTACTGGAACAAAATGAATTGGAGGATATGATGTTTTTTAATTATTTTGAACTAGGAGAATGCTGGTAATACATATACTTGAATTAGATTTGAGGGCTCTGTGCTATGAGCCTCCTGCATAGTTCATAGTTCGTCGCATGGTATTTGCATCCAATAGACACTACTGTCGAGCCACACTGATACTTACAACTCTTCCCTTCCCACATTCCATCTAGTGGGATAGAAACCAAATCACATCAGTAATTGTGTGCAAATGAATTCATTTGACTGTTGCGACACTGGAGACTAGATTTTAATTCATTGTATATATTTCGTGCTTGCTTGCATTTGATTGCTTCTCCAACCTTAGACAAGAAGGGCTTTTGTTAGCTTTCCTTAATGGCATGATCTGAATTTCTAAAAAGGACATTTAAAAAAAATGGAATGATGATTCTTGTTTGGAGAAGTGTCATGTGCAACTTGCAAAATTCTTCCCTCCCCCTTTTTTTGTTTCATTTTGTGCTGTGATAATGAAATTCCTGGAAATGTGATGGGTTGCTGTTACCATAGAAACCTTGAGCTGGCAGAAACTGTAACCGTTTAAGGCTGCAGATTTATTCATGTGCCCTGTTAGTAAAACTTCGTACAATAAAATCAAATTAATATTTCTGTCTCATCAGGTGTTTGCAGCTTCACTTCTCCCCTACCCCAAACATCTTTAGGAAGAAAGAAATGTCATCTGCAGATGACTGCAGCTGCATTCTTTCCGCATTCTTCTTGGCAAAAACCCTATGTAAGTCTCCCTTTCCCACTCCATTAGGTTGAAATGGAGATGCTACAAACCTTATGCCACCTGCTTAATATATTTGATGTACGACTCTAAAATGTAGAACAGGTTAGGTGAACTTTACCTTAATTAGTCAGAGGACAGTAGATACTTGGGGACATTTCTTTTATTTCCCTTTCTTCTGTCCTGCCACCATGATCCTCATAGTGGCCGAAAACACATGGGCACTTACTCCAGTTTCTTCCCAGTGTCCTCCCCGTTCCAGCCAGGATCAGTTCAAACCGGGCGGGGGGACAATCTGTAAGCAGAACCTCTCTTGATCCATGGCGAGTCAGCGTGCTGATCTGCCCGTCAAAACAGAAAACGCCGGAGACACACATTTCCTGGCCGTTCAGCAAAGCACGCTCCCGGTGGTGATTGGCCGACTCACTGACCAATGACAGCCCTGCGCTCCCACTTTTCAAAAAATTTGGAAACAAAAGGGGGTGAGGTTGCGCAGGGAGGGGTTTGGAGGCGTGCGGGACGTCGGGACGTCGGAAGAATAGGCTCCTGTTCATCTGAAGAGAGCCAGGGGTAACGGTTTGGGTCCTCAATCGGTAAGACGGGTTCGTTTTAGGTCGACAAAACGCTTGGCCAGCAGCATCCGAGGTCTCGTCCGTTTGTGAGAATTTGGTCCGGCTTGAAAATGGAAAAAAACAGGGAGGAGACTGGGCGGAGACAGGAGCAAGTGCCCGTGTGTTTTCGGCCATAGAGTACTGCATGTGTACTTGGAAAGAGAATGGTGCTTGCAGGCTTCTGGGATCACTTCTTTCCTCATGCCACCTCCTAGAATGCCACTGCTGCTCCAAGCACTCTGAGACACATTCCATTTAACCAAGGGTCTCCTATGCTCACATTATGTCACATTTTGAACTGAATCAATATTCAGGCAAATGCAGTCTTGGGCTGCATCAACAGAAGTATAGTGTCCAGATCACACGAAATGATGGTATCGCTTTACTCTGCTCTGGTTAGACCTCAACTAGAATACTGTGTTCAGATTTGGGCACCACAATTTAAGAAAGATGTAGACAAGCTGGAACATGTCCAGAGAAGGGCAACAAAGATGGTGAGGGGTCTGGAGACCAAGTCCTATGAGGAAAGGTTGAAGGAGCTGGGTATGTTTAGCCTGAAGAGGAGAAGACTGAGAGGGGATATGATAACCATGTTCAAGTACTTGAAGGGCTGTCATATAGAGGAGGGTGCTGAGTTGTTTTCTGTTGCTCAAGAAGGTCAGACCAGAACCAACGGGTTGAAATTAAATAAAAAGAGTTTCCGTCTAGACATTAGGAAGAATTTTCTAACAGTTAGAGCGGTTCCTCAGTGGAACAGGCTTCCTCAGGAGGTGGTAAGCTCTCCTTCCCTGGAGGTTTTTAAAAAGAGGTTAGATGGCCATCTGTCAGCAATGCTGATTCTGTGACCTTAGTCAGATGATGAGAGGGAGGGCATCTTGGCCATCTTCTGGTCACTGGGGTGTGGAGCGGGGAGGTAGTTGTGAATTTCCTGCATTGTGCAGGGGGTTGGACTTGATGGCTCTGGTGGTTCCTTCCAACTCTATGATTCTATAATTCTATGATTCTAATATTATATTACAACTGTCATATTACACTACAAAATGAACCTTTGTCACCATGGCTTTAGTTTGACATACCCAATGGTTGACCTCCATTCAGTGAAAACCAATTTCTTGGTAGAAATCTAGGACCCCTTGATTTAGGAATTGTACAGTGCATTCCTAAGGAGAGTTACTCCAGTCTAAGCCCATTCATTTCAATGGGCTTAGACTGGAGTAACTCACCTTAGGAATGCATTGGTAGTCACTGGGTTGCATGTATTTGAAATTATGGCCTTTGTGGTCAAGAACTGTAACATTCTGAAAACTATACCAGCATGGCGTAGTGGTTAAGAGCAGTGGTTTGGAGCAGTGGACTCTGATCTGGAGAACCAGGTTTAATTCCCCACTCCTCCACATGAGCAGTGGACGCTAATCTGGTTAACTGGATTTGTTTCCCCACTCCTACACACGAAGCCAGCTGGGTGACCTTGGGCTAGTCACAGCTTTCTCAGCCTCACCTACCTCACAGGGTGTCTGTTGTGGGGAGGGGAAGGGAAGGTGATTGATTGTAAGCAGGTTTGATTCTCCCTTAAGTGGTAGAGAAAGTCGGCACCCAACTCCTCCTCCTCCTCCTCCTCCTCCTCCTCCTCCTCCTCCTCCTCCTCCTCCTCCTCTTCTTCTTCTTCTTCTTCTTCTTCTTCTTCTTCTTCTTCTTCTTCTTCTTCTTCTTCTTCTTCTTCTTCTTCTTCTTCTTCTTGCTTGCCTCTGCCCAGGTGACTTGTGCAGGACCAGACTCTTCCCACTGGCTCTCATACTCAGGTAGGTGGTCCTTGTTTCTTGCGCAGGGGTGTTGATTTGCCTCCCTGGGTTTCCACCATGAGGAATGATATCCTTTCCATCAGTTCCACTGTGCCTTCCTCTGTTCCTCTGAGGACTTCCCTGTTACAATGGTCCCTTGAAATAACACTTTGTAGAGGCATCCATGCGCATGGCAAGCCATGTAAGGATTTCCCCATGGCTTAATACGTTTTACGTGTGTTCAACCACTAATTTTAATGGTTTAAATCTCCTGAGTGATGTGGCGAACCACCTCACCAAATGATTTACCCCACACATCAGGTTCTACACAGACGCATTTCAAGCAGTCATCTACATTGCATATGATGAACTAGACCTCTCAAGAACATCTCTTTTCAACAACAAGCAATTTTCAACTGAAAAAAGCCAAAAATTATGCTGGAATGATGTAATTCCCCTAATTTTTGAATCTGGCTCCTTTTCTTGCCATCAGAAGAACTTGTGGTTTTTACCTATAGTAGCTGCTTTGGGCTATTTAGGAAAGGCAGGACAAAATATTTTAAATCAATCAATCAAAGGAGATCAGAGAATCCCTCTTGTCTTTATTTCTGTATTCTATCCTCTTTTCCCCTCTTGCTGGTTCAATGCCATTAATTTTGTTAACTTCTTCCTTACCTAACCAAAACACTCTCAAGTTACCTGCTTGCACTTAATAAACCCTTAATAAAGCCATAACATTGTAAAATTATTAACCACAAATTTCAGCAGCAGCAATTACTAATCAAGAGCATAAAGTTTGGAGGGGACATATTTTGTGGTAAAAAAACAACAACACTTTTCCCTCTCCATCTTGGTAATCTTTCAAGACGTTGAGAGATGAAAATGGCTGCCTCCTTGTCAAGAGCAACTGTTGCTTTAAAGAAAGCAATTGGCTACACTTTGCCAAGAGAGGTGGAAGGATGCAGATGCATTACAGATTGCTTTCTTGAAAGTGGCAGTTGCCATTTTAAATGAGACAATTAGCACTGCAAGACAAAAAATGCAGTCTCTTGCCCCGCTCTTGGCAAAGATAAAAGTGCTTGCCAAGAGAGAGAGTGAAGAATCATGCTGTGCCACATTTGGTGTAAACAGTGGTTTTTCACAAGGGGTGTCTTATGTTTCAGCAGGAGCTCCTCCCGAAACAGTAACTTGCTCACCAAACACTGAACCCTGTAAAAACGTGGCATGATGCGAGCCCATATGTTCTTTGAATCTTTTAAAAAGGCTCTTCAGCAACACTGGAAAGGCTGAAAAGAAGTGTTGTGCCTCACTTCCTCAGAATGAATGTTTCGTAGGTATGGGGAAACAGGAGAAAAAGGCCATGGTGGGAAACCGATTTCATTTCTTTGTTTGGATCACAAATAGTGGTGAAGCTAGGATTTTGAGACCTTGGCCAATGCCTGTTAACAGTCTCTCTGCTCTCCTCACCATTGCTGTACCCATAAGGCAAATACATTATTTTAAAACTGTGGCCATAGTTAACTGCATACTAAATCCTGTCAGAATCTGCCCACCAGGTACGGTTGCCAGCTCCGGGTTGGGAAATACCTGGGGAATTTAGGGGTGGAGCCTGAGGAGGGTGGGGCTTGGAGAGGGGACAGCCATCTAGCCCAAACGGAAGGAGATCAGTGTATCCCTCCGGATTACATAAGTTACCACAATTCGTGGAATTATACGCAACAGGAAAATAAGTTCCTTTAAACATGGATGTACTTTGTGTCATCATGGTCCGTTTTGAATAAGAGAAATGCAGCTGAAGAAGTAATATCGAAATAGACAATTTTGGATCCAGTTCTATCTTGCTTTCTGAGATGTTCCATTAGTAAAGTGGACCACGCAAAAAATGTATACGCTAATAGCCATTTGCAACATTTCCAACATAGAAGATGATGTCTTTCTAAATTTCGCTATGGCTCTTGCGTACAGAGAAGCCTTGACTTGCGGTCCTGGCTGGGACTTTTCTGTTAACATCGCTTTTTTGTGCGTCACCTGGAGGTTGGCAATCCTACCACCAGGCCAAGCTACTACTGCTCTGAATCTCACCTCCGTTTTGTCAGGCAGCCAGGGCTGCCCCCACAGCACCGTCAGAGATGGAGAAGGATGAATGCAAGAAAGGGATGTGGGCACACTACCTGGCTGCTGCTACTCCAATCTGGGAAGGAAGTTACACAAATCTAGTGCAAAAACTGGTAGCAAATCTTGAGCGCCCCAAGCAGCTATGAACACTGGGGTCAATCACTAGGGTTGCCAACCTCCAGGTAGTCAGTACAGGAGCGAAGGACACTTGAGGTGCAAAATATATTTATAAGCTACTGTGTCTTAACATAATACGCACTAACAATAACACAAATGGACTCAACATACAATGATCTTATACAACAAATATACAACCCATCTCATGGATAGTGGTGAACAAGAACAATATCAATTCAGAAGTGCAATGTCTCTCACTGTATGTACATCAATCTTCTGTTTAAGTCTCATACAGGTAAGTAACCAGTTGTAATAAATATTGAATGTTCAAGGAGGATTCGCTTCATGGAAGATACGGCCGTTTCAAATTCTTTGAATTCTTCATCAGTCCTTCAAGCATGTTCCTCTTATATTGCACATCTCTAGTAATCAATTTCAAAGTGCTGCATGCATATCAGATCCCACGAAGGGTAACATTCCTCCTTGAACATTCAATATTTATTACAACTGGTTACTTACCTGTATGAGACTTATACAGAAGATTGATGTACATACAGTGAGAGACATTGCACTTCTGAATTGATATTGTTCTTGTTCACCACTATCCATGAGATGGGTTGTATATTTGTTGTATAAGATCATTGTATGTTGAGTCCATTTGTGTTATTGTTAGTGCGTATTATGTTAAGACACAGTAGCTTATAAATATATTTTGTACCTCAAGTGTCCTTCGCTCCTATACTGATTTCCTTATCTCCCGATACCAGTACAGTGGTGTCTATTTTCTCCCCCAACCTCCAGGTAGTAGCTGGAGATCTCCTGCTATTACAACTGATCTCCAGCCGACAGAGATCAGTTCGTCTGGAGAAAATGGCCACTTTGGCCATTAGACTCTATGGCATTGAAGTCCCTCCCCTCCCCAAACCTCCCCCTCCTCAGGCTCTGCCCCAAAAACCTCCTGCTGGTGGCAAAGAGGGACCTGGCAACCCTATCACTAGGGTTGCCAACCTTCAGCTACTGGCTGGAGAGCTCCTGCTATTACAACTGATCTCCAGTTGATAGAGATCAGTTCACCTGGAGAAAATGGCAGCTTTGGCCATTGGACTCTATGGCATTGAAGTCCCTCCCCAAACCCTGCCCTCCTCAGTCTCCACCCCAAAAACCTCCTGCCAGTGGTGAAGAAGGACCTGGCAACCCTAGCAATCATCCTGCCTATAGCCACTACACCACTGACTACAGGAATCAGTGGGGAATCCCAGAAATTCAGCAACTTTTTCTTATTGTTTTTAAAACAGCATTGGTGCCTTGTAGGGCTGTCAGCTCCAGGATGGAAAATCCCTGGAGATTTGGGAGTGGAGCCTGAGTAGGGCAATGTTTTGGGAATAGAGGGAGCTCAGCAGAGTCCACCCTCCAGATTGGCCATTTGCTCCAGGGGAACGGATCTCTGTCATCTGGAGATAAGGAGAGCCCCAGGCCCCACTTGGAGATTGGCATTCCTGCTACTTGGGTGAGGCAGGTGCATAATCAATGTTCTTATATGAATACTGACTACAGCAATTCAAAGGCTAGTGTTTTATTTTGTTACACGTATTACTCTCCTAGAGTTTGTAGGCAGAAACCCTGGCGCAAGGATTTATCCTCTCCCTTGCAAAATAGGATGGCTAGAACAAGAACTTCAGAACAACCCCTGCTCTCTTTTGGTTCTGTCAGGCACCCTTCTTACATTTCACTCAGCATATGCTTGCTTTTTACTGTAAATTCAGCTCTGATCACTGCTTACTTAGCATGAACAGCTTTGCCCACACAATTTCAGTCACAACTGGTTTCCATGGTTACTTTCACATGAATGCTTGTTATGGGGCCAATGACTGTGTGTTCCCTTTCTTCAATTCACTCAGGACAACTGTGAACACTCATCACTGAGAACAGGCTAACCAAATTCCGCATGGGCACCAAACCTAGAATAACTGCCACCCTTTCTTCATAGACAGTTGGCAAAGAATTCCGAAAGATCTGAAATGTTAAAGCATACAATTGATGTAGATCTACGATTTATGAACATACTACCATAAAAACAACAACCACACAAAACCCCCTCTCTTGACAAAGATTTACACCATGGGTGTCAAACATAAGGCAGTGGAGCCCCCCCCCCGCCACTCTCGATTTGGGCTGGCGAGGCATGGCCCAGCCCAACCAAGTGACATTTATGTCATATCCGGCCCTCGTAACAATTGAGTTCGACACCCCTGATTTATGCTGTTTCAGTGATGTTTTGTACCCTTTTGTTTTGTTGACTGCTGCTGTTGCTTTTTGGGTGCCGTTTTACCTCACCCTTACCCTCATTTGCATTATGGTTCAATATAGTTGGCTGCAGCAGCTTACATGAGTATGGTGTTTATCTGTGACAGCCTCACTTTGGATATGACCTTATGACATTACTGACCAAATCAAAGGGATAACCACAACTAAGAGGGCTGAATGATTATGGGTCAAATGAATGTGAACAAGAAGGAGTATGGCTCAGCAGAGAGTAGAAGCAGGACAAGGTGATTGAGTTTTACAAGTGCCAAAAATTTCTGGACATGGCAGGCTGTACTTTTTGATGTCATAAAGGAAGGAAGGAAGGAAGGAAGGAAGGAAGGAAGGAAGGAAGGAAGGAAGGAAGGAAGGAAGGAACATATGAATGAATTTTGGTCAGCCTGTTGTAATTGAGTAACCTCGTTCAGACACGCAGGCTACACGCAGGCCACAGAAGCAGCTTCCCAATGGCCCCTCCTTTCCTACCTCTTGCATAGCACCAAACATGCGCACAGATTCCATTGTCTGCTAACGGAAGTCTCTGATAGCCTTCACTCCCCCCATCCCCCTTCCTTTAAGTTTCGTTTCTCCGTGTAAGGGAATAATAGAGGTCTATTGACTAGATGTAGCAATGCTCACACAGGCGGGGTAGAAACTATGACGTTGCAGTGACAAGCCACATCGAATGTTATTGGAATGTGAAATGTCTATATAACCTCTTGCATTGTCCCTCCCCCCTGTGTGACCGGACTGCAGAGCTCGTTAGTCTGCTTTCTGGAATGACCCGGTTCTGACGTATCGGCCAATAAGACAAACCGTGATAGCTCAACCCAACCTCCTTATCTTCATTTACTCCATTGGACTCTATGTAAATGAGGGGTCACATCAAGCCTTATTATAATGGTGAAACTATTTAGTGTGAAGAGTGGGTTAGATCTTGCGACCCATTGTAAGAAGGTGCTGCCAGTAGATTTTGCCTCCCTTCTCAATGCAGCTCCTCTTTTCATGTGGCTGCTAGTCCATGTGGGTCCTGTGACCCTGGAAATTAACTTTCCTGGAGTCAGAAAGAACTGCAGTAGGGGGCTGAGTGTGGCAAAGATCCATGATGCTCCCATGGGTTGGTCACTCGATCCGAGCCAGTGACAGGGCACTGAAGCTTAACCATCATTCTGCACCATTTTGGGGTACCAGATTATATGTATGTAAAAAACAGCCAATCTGGACGCAATCTGACATGGAAGGAATGGCAAAAGGGAAAAATGGGATTGATGTGGTGAGTGTGGATAAGAGCCTCTGTGAGACAGATGGAGGGTGTCAGGCTTGGCTGGTGCTGGAAGAGCAGCTTGGAGCACCATGTCTACAAGGGGCAGCAGCTGCCACCGGAATGATAAATAGATTTGCAACTTCCGAGAAATGATTTAAAGCAGCTCTGACACCGACAGCATCATCAGAGTTACTTCGGATGCACGTTGGTAGAGAACCCAGCTTCAAGTCATTAGTAAAAAGAAATTAAAATGCTTGAGGGAGGAAGCTTATTAGGAAGTGAAGTGATCGCCGGCAAACATTGTCAATTTTGCTTGATTTGTTCCACTTAAGTGACTGTAATGGGAGAGGGTAATTTAAAATGGGCATTTTGGATAACTCTCCATGCAAATGTTAATGCTCCCCCCCATCTGAATCCCACCCCCACTCCATGACGAATAGGAAATGAATGGTGCTAAAGATATTCAAAATATAGACCTGGCTGTACAAACAAGCCATGGGTTTTTCTTCTAATCCTGCAGTGGTAAACATTCCTTCTGATTGCTTTATTATTTCTTTGAGGAATCTCTCTCTGGGATTTTTTTTAAAGCAAAAAACAAAAAAACAAAAAAACGATGTCCATAAATATGCTAGTTGCATTTAAACTATAATTGGGTGCATCACTTCAGCACGCCCACAATTTTAAGTGTAAGTTTTACTGTGCCCTGCTGGTTGATGCAGTGAAACGTGCCCACTGAAATCAGTGTTTTAAATGTCCTATATATGTGCAGACATGGTAGTTACTGCCAGCCCAGTTTCGCTTGGCAGGAATCAGTACAGAGTGGAGGCTTCTAAACAGTCTAGTTTAGTTTGTTTTCTTGTACCAGAAAGGGGGGAAACTCCCCCCCCAAGATCCTTTAGTAAGATTCCACGGCAACCGCCTTCCTTCCACAGTAGTGTAGGGTTGCCAACTCCAGCTTGGGAAAATCCTGGAGCATGCAGAGGGGAGGTTTTGGGGAGGGGAGGAACCTCAGGTATAAAGCCAAGTCCACCCTCCAAAACCACCATTTTCTCCAGGGGAACATCTGTTTTCTGGGAGATCATTTATAATTCTGGGATACCTCCAGGCGCCACCTGGAGGTTGACAATCCTATGTAGTGACCACTTGAGAGCTGCTTTTCTCCCATACCCATTGGACAGGCCAATGTGGGTTGCTGGGGTTTTATGACTACGTAACTGATTTCTCCATCCTCAGGAGCTGTTTACATTAGGGTTAGAGTTAGGGTTAGGGTTAGTGATACTCAGGCCTAAAGGTTGTGTCCAGGGTTACCAGCTTCCAGGTGGGGGCTGGAGCTCCTTGGCATGACAACTGATCTCCAGAGTACAGAGATCAGTTCCTCTGGAGGAAAGGGCAACTTTGGAGGGCAGAATTTTAACGAATCCCTACTTATGATGACATATCTTGAAAGCCACACATCGGAAACCTATGTGGTTGTTCACCTATTAATTTATTCATTGACTAAATTGGAAGCCTAGTTTGTTTTGAGTCTGGATTCTACCTTGAACATTTTTATGACATTATTACACTGTTCCAGTACAGGAGAATTCTGCCCATAGGCATCAGTGGCTGCAGTATCCTGATGCTTTCTGGTTCCATGTCAGAAACTACTGGATTCAGATAAGTCCCCAGCCTATTCCAGCATCATTCTGCCATGAGTAAAACCTCCGTTTCACTGCCAAATGTTGTGTTCTTTCCAGAATTTGGCAGCGACTCTAATGCATTATTTAGTGCTATGAAATCATTAAGTGGAGGATATAAATGAAGGATGTAGAGTAATCAAAAGGCTTGTAGTCTAGATTGCACATTTGGAAGACCATAACATTTTCATGAGTGATAGGAAAAGATTGTAGAGATAAGTCCTTATTGTGAAATTGCCACTTGAAAGTCGATCAGAACCAAGAAATTTATATACAGCATTGTGCTGAGATCTATACCAATAATCTTATTGGCAATATTACTAGTTTTGCTTATTGCCAGTTTTGGGCAAGCATTCTGATTTATTTCTTTTACTTTTCTTTATTAAAAACATTTATATCCTGCCTTTTCACCACACAGCTAATAACATATATAAAACAATCAATAAAATCAACCATACGGAAAACCCAATAACATACCAGATTCCTGAAAGCAACATAATCAATGAAGCATAAAAAAACACATCAACGAGCCCTCCTAAAATCCCGTAGTTCCTCCCAACACATCAAAAGCTTCTTTAAAACCCCAGTATAAATAAACCAATATTTTAGTTCAGTATAGGCATTCAGATAATGGGATCTTGGCAACTGTGAAGAATGTTGTTTTTCCTGCTTTGGGGCCTTGGAGCCTGGGGAGAAATGCAAGCAAATAAATATTTTAAATAAAGAATATGGCTCAGCACATTTATAAAAAAAACTTGGTAGCGAGGCCACATTAAGGGATCTCTTGTAAATTACATTTCAGGGCAGGCAGGCATCATCATTAAATAGAACCGAATCAACAGTTAAATTGCCAGCTCAGTGAATCTGGAAATATAACCTTTATCTTGAGGTTTTGGGGGAAGAATAATCGGTTCTTGGGAGGCCACACACCTCATTTCCTGGCAACTGGAGCTTCTGCCATGGTAGGGTTTGAGACCTTTGAGAGTTGAGACCTCGTACGTCCTTGATAGAAAAAAATTAAACATAATGATAATCCAAATGAGAATAATACTTTATTTTGGTCCCTACCATACAGCCTGAGATCACACCTTATTGAAAGTGTGATTAAAAACATTGGTATATATTAAAAACAATCCCAGGCTGTCAGAATCCGCCACGCTGCAGTTTACACAGGACCCGATCCATTAGAGATCACGTAATACACTCGGATGCGTTACCTTCACTCCCTCTTCCGACCACAGTCGGTCATTACCGCTGTGGTTCGTGTTCTGTTTGTGCTTTGTGCCTGCAAGTCAAAAACTTCAGTGCTTTAAATTCTCAATTTAAATTTGAACTGCGTCAGTTTTCAAATTGTTCATCTTCTAACGTTGTTTATTGTGTCCTTTGTCCTTGTAAATTATTTTATATCGGCACTACCATACGCCCAGTAAGGATAAGGATTCTTGAACACAAGTCACGTATCAGGGCAGGAATTTTAGAAGCACCAGTCGTGCGCCATTATAAAGAGAAAGGCCACGCTGACTCTGACCTACTATTCTTTGTTTTATGGCAGTTTCGTTCTCATCAATTTGACCATAAAAATGCTCAAAGAATTTTACACCAGTATGAGTCACGCTTTATACATCTTTTGCAGACCCTGACACCTAACTGTTTAAATACAGATATGGATTTATCCTGTTTTTTATGATGACTTTACCTCCCTCTCTTATTAACGTTGTTACTATTCACTAAAACTTATTAAAATTGATTAAAATCTTCTAATAAAAATATCACAACATTTTAATAATTTACTCTGTATTTAAGAACTTTGCCTTTTAAGAATGCTGCCCTTTAAGAGAAGGCGATTGCCCCTTTAAGACGACGTGAACACACTTGTGAGTAATTCATTTTCAGCAGCTGTGCTTTAAACCAGAGGTTTATATATAGAGAAGCATAATATATTATTCTTACAGAAGACCTACTTCTTTTGGAAACGCTGAACCTCATTTTGAGGCTTTTGTGAATCATTTTGAGACGTGCATGGTCTGTTTTAATCTTTATACTTATAGGAGTTTTAACATTGATTACATTATAAGTGTTTCATGAATATATCTTATATTTTATAAGAATTTCTGATACATGCAATTCATAATTTCAGGCTGATGAAGCCGTAATTAGTGAAACACAAAATAATACCTGGGAATTGCATTCCTATTTTGCCTTATCTTGTGGTCCTGAACAAATCTCTTGTGGGTCCCACTGGACATGAGAAGTTACCCTTTTAAAGGACTCTGACTGACTCTGATACTACCAGTGAAACGGAAGAAAATCAATGTACTCGGAAGGTTGTCCAAGCCCGTTTCTAAGTCTGCTCAAAGCATTTTTGATTTCGTATACTTAAGAACTTTATTGATATTTCGTGGGACTATCTTTGGCTTTTACAGCCTATTGTATATATTGTACATTCTTGTTGTTCAGTACCACTTTGTTTGTTTAGATTGCATGTCCTTAGATAAGTTAGTTAGTTAGGTGTTTCAGTATAGTTCTTTCTCTATAAACTTTGTATTTGCTGATAAATATTGAGTGTGCTGTTCCTTGTTTTGAACCTCCAGGTAGTTGCTGGAGATCTCCCACTATTACGACTGGTCTCCAGCCGATAGAGACCAGTTCACCTGGAGAAAATGGCCACTGGTGACTGGACTCTAGGGCATTGAAGTCCCTCTCCTCCCCAAACCCTGCCCTCCTCAGGCTCCACCCCCAAAATCTCCAGGAATTTCCCAACCCGGAACTGACAACCCTATGCCATGGGTAGTTCATTGTTAGGGTTGCCAACCTCTCATTATTGTAACCTCCAGGTAGTAGCTGGAGATCTCCCGCTATTATAACTGATCTCCAGCCGATGGAGATCAGTTCACCTGGAGAAAATGGCCACTTTGGCAATTGGACTCTATGGCATTGAAGTCCCTCCCCTTCTCAAACCCCACCCTCTTCAGGCTCCACCCCAAAAACCTCCTCCCAGTGGTGAAGAGGAACCTAGCAACCCTATTCGTTGCCTTCTGCAACAAAGTGCATAGAATTACAATACTCTTATTATTCTAATTTCTCCGATCATCTGAGGAGGAAATCAGGGAGCTTAAACATTTGATATAGTGTACAGTACATAATTCAGTAGCCATGCAGGGAATTATTTAGCCTGGCATATAAAATAGGTAAGAAAGTCTATGCTGGGTTTTCATTTCTCACCGTAGAATTCAGTGGTCTGAGAAACTACCGCTAGCTATTCCAGCTTCATTACCAACTCAATCAATGGCCTGGGAAATTCATGTCAAATGACCTTTCAGTTCATTAGCCCTGGAAAAGTTAGGCCAGGATTCTATGATCATTAGAATTCTTTCCATAATCTTCACAGTCCTTCATGCTTACAATGATGATGATGATGAGAGTAACTAATAAAAGTGTTTTCGTAAATTATTAAAATTGCACATGGTTTCCATTTTAAGGAAGCCACAAATGGCAGACTTGTTGGCTCTTACAACACAAAACATCTTTCTCTTCTCCCCTCTTTTTAAGCTTAACTGTGTGGGCTAAGGCTGCCAGCTTTGAGCTGAGAAAGGATGAGCATTGTCAGGTCTGGATTGTGCTGCTTCAGGAATCTCCTTTGTGACATTCCCTAGGATTTTCCAAAAATTTATGAATATCTGTCTATTCTTCCAGAGATTGTGGAAGAGTGTTTTGATGTTGCTTTCATTACAATATTTCCCCATCCTGTTATCCTCGTTTTAAATGGTTTTATTACACGGGAGTTGAAAAGAGGTAACTCCCCACCCAAACACTGTCCTGGTCCTAGTAAACGTATTACTGCATGTACTGTGGCTTGCCTTGAGTGGAATGTATCAGTATAAAGTGGCATTGACGGATTTTGTACCCTTTTAGTACACTACTACACTTTACTTGGAAACCATTTCATTACCAGCTGTTAATTATCCACAAATGAAGACAACACAAGCCACTCAGGTTATTTGCCCTTGGTTGGATGCTGTTGGGATGTGTGTTTGTTTCCTTCTTCTCCACATCCTTCATGAACCTCCTGGGGTTCCCATGGCTTTTCTCCAATCTTCCCCAAACCTACTTTGCTGCAGAATTTTGGGAAAGATCATTGAAGAGGCTGGATGATAGTCATGTAGGTAGAAAAGTTTGGATTTCCCTTTCCTGCCCACACAACAGTCATTTCCCATGCCCCTATCCCTGTTGTGGCCATTTTCACCTCCCACCACCGGGTGTAATTTTTTAATCAGCAATTGAATTTAATCATATCATTATAACAATATAAAAATCTCTATCAGGTTCTTTAAATTCCCAGCTTTCATTTTTTTAAAACAGTAAGTCTCTAGTCCATTTCATTACATTGACGCTAAAATGCTTATCTTTGCAATAAAAAAAATGCTAGATACTTACTTTAAAAATGAAGCTGGGAATTCAGAGAATCTGATACACATATTGCTATTTTGTTATGATATAATTATATTAGATTGCTGATGTTAAAAAACCCTCCCCTGGGGTGCGTGGGCGGAGGAAGAAGGGAGGGTGGCAACAGGGAAACTACACTAGTCAGTCCCTGTGTGGAAAATACCGCACACACACACATATGGAGAAATCCAGAAAAAATTAAGCACTGTCATGTTCTACTAAAATCAAAATGTAAATTTAGTTGCTTAGATCAATATGTTTGTGCAGAAGTTCTAGGGACTTCTAAGAGTATAACTTACTGGCTTGGGCTTATTGCATTAAAAACAGTGATGATCAAGTAGAATAAAAGATTCATGGAATCATAGCGCTGGAAAGGGCCATGCAGGCCATCTAGACCAACCCCCTGCTCAATGCAGGATCAGCCTAGAGCATCCTTGACAAGTGTTCGTCCAGCCACTGCTTGAAGACTGCCAGAGAGGGGGAGCTCACCACCTTCCTAGTCAGCCGATCCCACTGCTGAACTGCTCTCACTGTACAAATGTTTTTCCTAATGTTCTGCCCATAATTTATACCCATTATTGTGAGTCCTAACCCCTGCTGCCAACAGAAACAGCTCCCTGCCCTCCTCTAAGTGATAGACTTTCAAATACTTAAAGAGAGCAATCATGTTCCCCCTCTTAACTCCTCTTTTCCAGACTAAACATTCCCAAGTCCCTCAGCCATTTCTTGTAGGGCTTGGTCTCCAGGTCCTTGATCATCCTTGTTGCTCTGCTCTGTACCCACTCCATTCTGTCAGCATGCTTTTTGAACTGAGGCCTCCAGAACTACACACAGTACTCCAGGTGCAGCCTGACCAAGGCAGTATATAGTGGGACTATGACATCTTGCAATTTGAATATTATGTCCCTGTTGATACACCCCAAGACTGCATTAGTCTTTTTTGCCGCTGCATCACACTGACTGCTCATATTCATCTTACAGTCCACTCATACCCCTAGATCTTGTTCATACAGTGTTACCCAGAAGTGTATCCCCCATCGAGTATGTGTGCTTCTCATTTTTGTTACCCAGATGTAGAACTCTGCACTTGTTCTTGTTGACTTGCATCTTGTTCAAATTTGCCCACATTTCCAGTGCATTCAGATCTTGTTGAATTCTATCTTTATCTTCCATGGTTTTTGCTACTCCTCCCAATTTGGTGTCATCTGCAAATTTAATGAGTAGTCCCTCCACCCCCTCATCCAGATCATTTATAAAAATATTGAAAAATACCGGGACCAGAACTGAGCCCTCTGGCACCCCACTGGACACCTCCCTCCAATCAGATAAAATGCCATTGACAACTACTCTTTGGGTGTGGTTCTCCAACCAGTTCCCTATCCACCTAACTATCCTAGAGTCTAGTATGTAGTGCTCCTGCTTACCTATCAGAATATCATGTGGGACCTTTTCAAAAGCTTTACTGAAATCAAGGTAAACAATATTGACGGCATTCCCATTATCCTGTAAGCTCAAAGAAGGAAACGAAGTTGGTCTGGCAGGTCTTGTTGAGGACAAATCTGTGCTAGCTTCCTCAGATCACCAAGTTCTCCTTCAGATGCTTGCAGACTGACTCCTTTAAAATCTGCTCCAATATCTTCCCTGGGACAGAGGTCAGACTGACTAGTTTGTAGTTTCTTGGGTAAACCTTTTTTGAAGATTGGGATAACAATCACACTCCTCCAGTCTTGTAGCACATCTCCATCCTCCAAGAGGTCTTGAAAATGAAGGACAATGGCTCCAGAATGCCAGTGTGGTATAGTGGTTTGAGTATCAGTCTAGAGACTCCAAGATTCAAACCCACACTCAGCTATGAGGTGAACTTGACCCGGTTTTTCTTTAACCGTGCATTCCTTAGGGGGGGACGAGTCCTTTTAGGAGGTGGAGTGACCTCAACACCAGCGTAAGTATGTGTAATCATGCATCAGGACGCACTTATGCTGGCGGCGAGGGCAGTTCCACTGGTGCCCGAGCACCACAGAGCCGCACCTCACTGCTCCGCCGGCGTGGTCTCTCCATGGCACAGGCCATGGCGGAGAATTGCTGTGCCCAATTGCTGTGCCTGGGTGGAGAATTGCTGTGTGGGGGCGTGCTGGGGGGAGTAGCCACCAGTTGGCGGCTTCCTGTCCCCGTTCGTCCCTTTACTCGGGCACCAGGAACAGTGTTGCTGTGCCTGCTTTTTAGCAGGCGCAGCCTTGCTGTTTTCAATGGGGCGAAAGGCCCCGTCAAACAAACAAAAAAGCCGCGAAATGGCTTTTTTTTTTGTTTAACGGCGTACAGGGAACGGCGTTAGGAGACGGCTCGCTTGCACCTTCTCCCCACCATTCCTGTACGCCAATTCTCGGGAATGCGCGGTAAACCTAAACTATCATACAGGGTTATTATTGTTGGCTATTTAAGTAATATAGCAGAGTTTTCCAGTCATAGAAGCTTGATATTTAATGCAGTAAATAAATCTCCCAAGAAGTATATTGCAAAAGAAAAACTTATTTTATTCAAGTAGATTCTGTTCACATACAGGTTACAGTTGAAAGGAGAGAGAGAATCCTAATCTAAAGAGTACTTTCCCTGTCATAAATGGCCAGCTGATCTGGCATCATGTGTATCAAGTATGAGGCATTGTTTCTACAGGAGAAACCTGTAGACATGTATGACTCCATTAAAAACCATGTAGAGAGTGGGGAAGAACAATGGACACAAAGAGAGAGAAGGGGTCAGAGGGCAGCTCCTGGATAAAGTCAAAGATAGGGACATCCCATTCAAGAAGATAACACTTATACATGCTTACAGTGTATAAGTGCCCCCCTATGTCCAGGCATGCTGAGTCACTCACTCCAACAATTATGAGGATATAAAGGAGGAATGGAATCACAAACAAGTAATCCTGAGGTTTTTTGAGGAAGGGTAGCATATGGCCACCATGTCTCTCCCTATGATGGAAGACCTTCTGCTGGCAATCTGGAGTGGCAGCAGAAAAAATTAAACAAAGAAACAGCTGTCAGGCCGACAGTGTGATGTCACTTATGGGAAAAACTCAGAAGTGATGTCAATTTTTGCTGGAAACTCTATGGTTTCACCACAGAGTTCCTGGAAATCCCTAGAGAGGTGTAATGTCACTACAAGGTTTCCCCCGGAAGTGATGTCACACTGTCACAAATGACACCCCTTATGTCCTTACCCCCAGACATCCACAGGTTGCTAGGCACAGCCTGGCAACACTAGGGTAGGATGAAAGCGATAGATCAGTGACCCCCAGTATGGTACCCATGAGCACCATGTGCCTGCCAATGGGTTCATGGAGCCCCTTTGTTTCTTTCCCAAACCAAAGAGCCAATCCTATCTTTATTCCCTGTCATTGAAGCAAATGGCACTTCAGGAGAACCTGGGAAATATCACCTTTGTGACTACAGGGAGCAGCCATTCAGAAATAGCAGCCTCCAGCTGACTGCACCCAATATACCATGGCAGCCATTATGGGTGTTCCCTCTCATGGCATTCATTTTGTGATGGTGCCCCCTGCCTGTGTTCAGCAT
This sequence comes from Euleptes europaea, assembly GCF_029931775.1. Lineage (NCBI taxonomy): Eukaryota > Metazoa > Chordata > Lepidosauria > Squamata > Sphaerodactylidae > Euleptes > Euleptes europaea. The sequence goes on along the minus strand of NC_079312.1, from coordinate 101,873,293 downwards.
TCCGAAATTGCCCACAGCAGCAACAAGGCTGGGGACCCCTGAGTTAGATGATCTATGTTATTTCAGCTGGAAAAATACCATATTTGCCCTGGGTTGAAATTGTAACACTTTTACAAACGTCACAGGCACAGTTTAATTGTATCTTCTCTACTCTTACGATATGAGAGGCTTTTTATGTTGAGTTCAGCCTGATCTGAGGTGAGAATCCCATTGGTTTCACCACTAATATATTAATTGAATGATGCAATTGGCCCTTCACTGTACTTGCATGAGGGCGTTTGATTAAAACGCAGATAAAAGCTTTTTTGGCTTCCGCTTTCCAACAGATCTGCTGCCTCAAGCTGCAGTCCCACTTTTCTATTTTCTGATCTTCTCCAGTCACTGAAATAATGTAGAGGACAAGGCTGTTCCAGCACCAGAGAGGAATCAATTAGTTTGTGTTTGAGAGGAACTCTATTGAATTAATTGCAATATAAGTGCCTTTTCCAAGTACGTTATGGTTGCTGGCCTTTGTAATGGGGTTTGTTTCATCTTTAGCATCCTAGAAGAGGAAGCAATACATAAATCTTTATACTAAGGATTATTTGCTGGCATGCTGCTATTTCAGGTCCTTTGGAATAGATACTACATAAAAATGGAGACAAAATACAACAGACTAGATTTCTAGGCACTGCTGGGAAAGTTATCTCTCCCCCCTCCATTTGTGACAAGGTGTACATGCATGGGATGTCATTATCAATTTCAGTCATCATAGATAGTTTTATTATTAAGGTCCATGGAACTACTTCATTTGACAATCCCAATTTATAGCAATACGAAACAGATTCTCTCTCTCTTTAGCCATACAGTTTTCCACAGACAGGAAACAGATTGACCAAGAATGTAGACCCCCTCCCCTTTTGTTTTTGCACAGCTAGACCTTTCGAGGATATAAGTCTCTCTGTGTAACAAAAGGACCAGAATACAAAGAATAAGCATAATACGGAAGACATTATTTTTAGTTTTTAGCATAGATCATTTTAGGATAGTAATGGGGAGAGAGCTGGATTTGAAACACAGAGCACTGTTTCAGGCATAATTTCATAGCCATTTGATTCCTCTAATGGATAAAAGGGAACTTTAAGTCTGAATATAAGGGCCTTTTTAATGTAGGAACTTTGGTTGCCTAATGATGTGTAATTTCCTTAAAGAGCCCACTGCGGCTTTTGAAAAGCACTTTAACGTGTGGAAGAAAGGGGTTAAACACCCTGTTCTTCACTAACCTTTCTATAAACTTCAAAACAACAGGATGGGACTGAAAATTAGCATTTTAAAAAACCCCATAGAGGACTGGATAGACTTTCTCCTGGTTTAGCCCTAATCTCTAAAAATTGTGTGGCCATCCAAGGAGCTATTTGTTCATTTATTTGAAGAATGTGTATCCAGCCTCTAAGCTGTAGCACTGGAGAAGGTGTACAGTGCAATCCTATGCATGTACTTGGAAGAAAATCCCACTATGTTCAGTTCTGCTTACTCCCAGGTATTTGTGCATGTGATACCACCCTTAGTAAAGATACCACAGATCATGATGGCATTGGTCAGAACCTCATACGATAAGCTTTTCAGCATGGAGTCTTCAATACCATAGTGTGCTTAGTAAACCTGGCAACATGGCACAGGGAATGTTCTGATGTTAGACTGGTTTCTGTCAATCACCACCTTTTTTGTTAGTAAAAATGATGGCAAAGCAACAGTTCAAACAAATCTAACCAATCCCCTGAAATGAAAACAATGGAAAGACAATGTTCTGGCTCCTGACTGGCTGATGGATTTCTCAAGCAAGATTTGTTGTTGGAAGAAATACAAAATTCTTCAAACGATTAGTATGTTTAGCTGGGTTTTTAATTGATTGATTGGTTTGCTACTTTTTTCAGGAATAAAGTTGTGGGCTTTCCCCGCTCAAAATGGTTCTGCATCCATTTTGTGATTACTTTGCTGGTCTATACATGGTCAGGTCATTGTTCTGTAAATTAAAATGCCATTTAGATCTTACATCAGTTTCAGTTACCTGGCTTTTCCACACCAGGCTTTTGGCATCAGTTTGGCTTCTTAACTGCAAAAGTGGACCGGGCGGGGTCGGTGGCAGGGGGACAGACAGGGAAAAATGGAAGAAAAACCAGCAGAACAAGAACTGGAAAACAATACTGTGTGTAAGGGATGGGGCGGGGGGAAACAATGCACTTAAGAAGCCAATCGAGCAAAAACCTAGTCCAGAAAAATCCCTTATCAGGAAGAAGACCAGTTGCTCATGGACAGCCGGAAAATTAGTAAGGGGTTAAAGTAATCACATAAGTTCTGAGCATGCACCAACAAGTGTTGATTGGCCTTAACTACCCAGTATGATGAACCCCAACTGTGCAGGCACCAAAGTGGGACATCTGCTCAAAATAACAAAGAAGCAGAGGTTCTATGTTGCTACGAGTTCCCCCTGCATTTATTTTTTTTTGTAGAAAATTGCATAGTGTATTAATACATATTTGGATGTTCAATTCCGGGAAGAATCATTGTTATTAATATGAAAGGAGGAGGATGCTAACTGTAATTTATGGCCCTCTACCATGAACCAGTCCTCTAGTGCTAGACCACAACAAGGATCTCAGGCCTCATGCCGTCATACTGGTGGAAGAACCAAAACTAGGAGTTCTAGAGATTCTCCCTCAGTTGATGTGCTGCTAAATCTATTAGGCTCTTTTGAGGGGACAAATGAGTCATGGGATGAGTAGAGTTCCCACCTGAGAGATATGAGCCAGCTGCTTAAAATGCAGAATTAGGGCTGTTGAAAAAAAATTGGTAAAATTCGGATCCAGCAAAATTCAGCTCATTTTGATTCGGGAGATGCCAAAGTCCGAACTCACTCGATTCAGATCCATGCAATTCGGTGTGAGATTCGGAGTTTGGGGGGAAAATCCGCCGTTTAAAGCCATTAAAAACACATTTGCGCCTTTCCGCGGCTCCGGGGGGGCATGTTTGGAGGTAGAGGTCCCAAACTTTCAGCGTAGCTTCAGGGGACCCTTCTTGCAAGAAACCCCACGTTTGGTGACGATTGGGGCAGGGAGTCCTGAGTTATGGGGCCTGAAAGGGGTCCCCCCAATCTGCCCATTGCAATAAAACCATTACAAACACATTCGCGGCTTTCTGCAGCTCCAAGGGGAACCTTTTTGGAGGTAGAGGCCCCAAACTTTCAGCATAGCTTGAGGGGACCCTTCTTGCAAGAACCCCCAAATGTGGTGACGATTGGGGCAGGGGGTCCTGAGTTATGGGGCCCGGAAGGGGTCCCCCCTCCGCCCATTGGAATGAATAGAAAGAAATAGACCGTTTGGACTCGGAGTTTGCAAAACCATGCAAAGCAACACGTGACGCGACCTTGGGAGTTTGCAAACCATTGAAAGGGACAGAGGCGCGCTAGCTATGCATAAGGAGCAGGTGGGGGTGGAATTTCCCCTTTTGCATCGGACTCGGGAGTTGGGAGTCTCGAGACCGGGCAAATGCATTGTTTAAGTCACAATTCGAAAACCAGTTTTGAGCGAGCATCAAAATAGACCATGTATTTTCTGCCCTGCTCCTTTTGTCATGGTGGAGGGAAGTCCCCCCTTACGACCCCCTCTCAAACCAGTACGGCTTGGCCCCAACAGGAAAAAACCCAAGCAGGAGGAGGCGCGGGTGCCGAGCGGCGCCGGGGAGAGACTCAAGCAAGCTGCACCGTCGCACTCAACCCCAGGCTAGGGGCAAAAAACAAAAGCAGAGCACAGCACACACTCCCGCAGAGGCGAGCGGGCACACACCCACTGCAGAACGGGCGAAGCCCCCCTCAAACCAGTATGGCTCAGCTCAACTCCAAACGGGAAAAAAACCAAGGAGGAGGAGGCGTGGCCCGGGTGCTGAGTGGAGAGAGACTCGCTAGCTGCTGCACAGACTCAACTTTAAACTTCAAAACTTTAAAAACAGAACACACACTCCCGCAGAGGTGAGCGGGCACACACCCCTCGGCAGAACAGGCGAAAGCCCCCTTTGGCTTCCCCCACCCACCCACAGAAACTGCTCCCCCCACACAGAGACTCTGCTTTCCCCCCACACACACACACACAGGAGAAAAGGTATAGAGAAAAACCCCCAAAATCAAACTGTGTGGATGTCTTCCAGCAGGAGCACGGAGGAGAAGTAAATCTAATCCTATTCTGGTAAGCACCAGCAGCTCGGCCCAGTCAGGAATCGGATCTCTCAGCAGCACCGCCACCAAATTGGAAGGCAATGAATACAGTCGGGAGGGGAGGGGAGGGACGGGAGTTTTTAGACTCTTCTCCTGGCCATTGCAAAAGTGAGAATCCCTGCTCTGATTGGCCAGGAGAAGACCCAGCTTGGCCACCATTGGCCGCGGAAGAATTCTGCTTACTAACTGACGGTTATGCTGCTGATTCTGAGCCCCCGAATTTGCCAAATTCGGCTCATCATTTTCCCACCTTTTTTTGAATTTGATTCCATCTGAACTGAAAATCTCCGAATCGGGGGAAATTTGGCTGTTTTTCGGGCTTCCCTGTACAGCAAAGCAGTTTATGTCATTACAGCTTCAGTCAACATGTAGGACATAGGATCACAGTAGCCTTGAATCTACCCCAGGCCAAGCCAATAGTCTACTTTGGATTGTGCAGGAAATTCCTTTTACAGTTCAACCAGCACACAGATCTCCTACCCCCCCCAATAATAGAACTAAGAAATGTGTGCTCTGTAAAATGTCAGTGCTTCGCTTTCTCTCCCTGAACAGCACAGTAAATGAAAGCTACAAATAATATCTTTACCTCTGCTAGAACACATCACTTTGCAGTCTCTGAATATATCTTCCAAGGGGGAAAATATAAAGGAAGAAAATGGCTTTGGAGTTAAAGTGTGGAGCCCTGATGGGGAAAGGCCCAGACTTGCCTCCTCTGTTCTTCATTAGTGTTATCAAAATGGCTATGCCTGTTATGTGGCTGACAAGGTCAATAACAAAAATCAAACCATCTGTGCTCTATTAGCTTCTTACAAGCTTGACATCCAGTGTACCACCATAGCTTGGGCCATTTGGAAATAACACCGTAATGGAAAACAGCATTAGTTTCCATTTGGATTGTAGTAGCCTTCAGGCCTGGAATGCATTGGATGAATCACCACTGTGGTCCATTGAAGATGATGTTAGTTTGTGGGGGAGGCTGTGGCTCCTTACTAGAACATCTGCTTTGTGTGCTGAAGGCCCCAGGTTCAGACCCTGGCATCTCCAGTTAAAAGGATCAGGTAGTAAATATTGAGAAAGAACTTTCCCTGGCTGAGACTCTGGAGAGACCCTGCCAGTCAGAGCAGACAATACTGATGATAGACCAATGGTCTGGCTCAATATTAGCTGGCATCATATGTGTTCATGAGACTTGCACTAGTTATTAATGCAGCCAGCCATCTCTCATCCAATGAGTGTAGGAGTTCCCCCTGCAGCTGGTTCACTTCTGCACTCTCTGCCATGGTGCTCTACCTAGAGAGGCTCCCCCAGGCCTCAGAATCAGAGTGAGGGTAAGGGATGTTACAGCCCTCTTGAGAGAGGGAGACAGATAGACAAACACTGGCCCAGCCAGAGTGTGTCCCTTCTCCTTTCTCCTTGTCCAGTTGCCTGTAATTAGTCTTCAACTGAGAGCTCTGGCCAGCTTCTGGAGATTCCCTGCTGTAGTGTGAGTAGGCTGCTGGTTCTTCACTGTTGGCTGGTGATGTCTTTGGCAGGTGACTAGCAGCTGTTGTCGGAGCTGGCTGTTGTGAAGGCTGGCTCCTGGGCTTCCTGATCTGCTTGGAAACTAGCAGCGAGGTGGAGCCTTGGGACTCAATCTGAAAATAAACCTGAAATTAGCCATTTCAGCAATATTCGGGTTTTGTTTTGGCCGAATATTGCTGAGGGCATCTTGGCCATCTTCTGGTCACTAGGGGTGTGGAGGGGAGAGGTAGTTGTGAATTTCCTGCATTGCGCAGGGGGTTGGACTTGATGGCCTGGTGGTCCTTTCCAACTCTATGATTCTATGAATACCAAACCCTGGGCAATCTCCTTCAGAAGAGCTGCCTTGGTCATGACTCTTATATCACGCCCCCACCCCCATGAAAACCTGCTTTCAAACTGAAGGTTGCCCTGAATAGTGGCTTCATTTCCGTGCACCGTGACCATCTCTTGAAATCAGATTTTTTATTATTATATTAGAGGACAGTTCACAGGAAGTCATTTGCCACCAAAAGAAATGCTTTCTGTGCCTTATTTTTATTGCATTTAAGCCATTTTCCTCAGTTTGGAAGCCAATTTGCATGGACATCATGCAAAGCCACCCTGATACAAATGGAGCCCCCAGATTCTTAGGCGCCAGCCTGCCAATCGGCTTTTTCAGCCAGTCCTTGGAAATGCTGACCTTCTGAACCTGAAAACTGATTGACAGCTCGGCTCGCAAATGCTTGGAGAATGGGGCGATCCCTTTGTGAGCCCATAAAGTTGGACCCCCTGTCCCAAACTTCACCAAACTTCAGTGTCCATCTAAGGAGAGTACCTTGCATCTAAACTGCAAATTTGGTAACTCTACTGCAGTCAAAAGCTCTGCTCACAACATGAGTTCAATCCCTACAAAAGTCAGTTTCAGGTAGCTGGCTCAAGGTTGACTCAGCCTTCCATCCTTCCAAGGTTGGTAAAATGAGTACCCAGCTTGCTGAAGGTAAAGTGTAGATGACTGTGGAAGGCAATGTCAAACCACCCCATAAATATAGTCTGCCTAGAAAATGTCAGGATGTGACAGAACCCCATTGGTCAGTAATGACCTGGTGCTTGCACAGGGGACTACCTTTACCGTTTTTTACCCCAAAAAATGCCCCCACAGGAGCTTTGAAAAAAAATCCCCATAGACTATAATGGACCCGATTTTTGGGAGGGAAACCCAGAAATAAAGCTGAAATACCCATTTACCAGTATGGGTATTTGGCTTATTTTGGGGTTACTGAAAAAAATTGTGCCCAATAAACCTGAACTCGAAATTTACTGATTTTTTTTTTGCACACACCCTAATCCTGCTGCGAAGGCTCTTCCCCCACCAGACCAAGTAAATGCGGTGGATCCAGGGCTACTACTGCTGGGGTGGAGGCCAGATGAGGGGCCACATTCAGACAGAGTGATTGATTCCCCCCCCCCCCCTCTGCTTGTATTCAATCTCATTTCACTTCATGGTGAAAAAATCCCTGATCACTTCAGGAACAATCAGTTGCCATGACTCCTTTTAATGGAGTTACCATCGGTGGCCAGTCATCAGAGGAACAGAGGTCTAGTGAATTTTTTAAAAAGCTTTATTATAGCCTAGACCATGTTTTTCCATGCAGAAGAGTAGACAAGAATGCAAATGATCGGTCTTGCAAGACAAACTCCAATAGAGTGATTCATCTTCAGATCCCCCATTCATCTGGCCATAGCGAAGATCAGCAGTGGGTTTCATAATGATTCCAGGGTCTTTAGGCAGAATTTCCAGGAAGGGTCAAAAATATATATAATGCAAGATGTTAGAAGACAGCTTGGAGTTTTGGTTGACTATCTGCTAAAATACTTGGTGAGAGGTTAGGCTTTTAAAAACTGCTGTAGGTTTTTTTTTTTAAATTAAATGACCAGAACAACAATTCTCAGTTGGCTTGTAAACAAGCTTGCTTGAAGGAGGAAGAGGCAGTAATGACCTTTCAAGCACAAGGGAAGCATGTATAATAACAGCCTGATCTTAATCTGAAACAAGAATTCATAGCTCCTTCATGAGGACAGTTCAAATGTGTCCTTTCTGCCTTCAGTTTCTGCTATTGCCAAAAGATTCAAGTCCAGTAGCAGCTTACAGAACAACGAGATTTCCAGGGTATAAGCTTTCGAGAGTCAAGGTCTCTTTGTCTTGCTCTTCCGTTGCAGACCAACATGCGGGGTTGCCACAACCCTCTTTGGCACTGGCGGGAGGCTTTTGGGGCGGAGCCTGAAGAGGGCAGCGTTTGGGGAGGGGAGGGACTTCAATGCCATAGAGTCCAATTGCCAAAGCAGCCATTTTCTACAGATGAACTGGTCTCTATCGGCTGGAGATCAGTTGTAATAGCAGGAGATCTCCAGCTAGTACCTGGAGGTTGGCAACCCTACCAACATGGCTACTCACCTGAAACTGCTATTGCCACAGATGTAACTCCCTGTTCTATGTTTCCAAGCTCATCATACTGCTTTGCCATGCTTCTTCCCCTTATAATGCCAGTTTCCTTTGGAAAGGGGACCTGTGGTGATTTTTTTTTGTAAAATGGTGTTTGTATACAAATGTGGAGGAATTAGAGGGGGTGCAGATGCAAGCACCCAGGCAGAGGTAGCTCTGCAACACCAGTTTAGCCCTGCCTCAATCTCAGAAGCTTTGAGCATAGAAAAAGCTCCAACTGGTTCTCCAGGGAGGATTTGGACAAAGGGTCTCTTGCTGCATTTAATTATCCATGAACAAGCTCCCATCATCCCCATTAACAAGGATGACCTGACAGGGGAGATCTATGATTATGTTCTCCTTGCATTTAAAAGAGAAGCTAATTAGCAGGCTCATATGGCTGCTTTGAAGATCAAGGGAGGGCTGCTGGGAGAATGGGGTGTTTTAACTCTTTCTTACCCTGTCCTTCTCTTCAGAGCCAGCATACAATAGTGATCAAGAGCAGCAGATTCTAATCTGGAGAACCAGGTTCGATTCCCCACTCCTGCACCTGAAGCCTGCTGGCTGATCGAGGGCCAGTCACAGTTCTCTCAGAACTCTCTCAGCCCACGCGGAGGCAGGCAATGGCAAGCCACCTTCGAACGTCTCTTGCCTTGAAAACCTATGGGGGTCGTCATAAATCAGCTCGGACTTGGTGGCACTTTCCATCCCCTTCCTCTTGAATTAAGACCGAGGATGCAATTACTTCCATAAGGGAAAATACGGGTTTAAAAAGAAAAGACATGGGAAGAAAGGGTTAAGCACTCCTTCTCTTTGCTATCTTTCTCTGCTCTTGGAATAAGTTGCATGGGGCCTCTAATTAGTTTTTTTGTGTTAATTTCAGATCTCTAGTGTCATGTCTAGCATGACCCAGCAGTTTCTATTTGAACACTACCATATACAGGGGAGAAGCAGCATGATGGGAGTCCTGGGTATGATATTCAAATAGAAACTAAATAAGGACTCTCCCCTCCCCTCCGTACATGCATTTTTTTTTTCAAAATGTGTCTCCATTAAACAAATACAGTAAAAACATTTTTTATCTGATTTCTCTGAACTTTAGGGGGAATTGCCTGTTACCATAGACCTGAACCATACTTCATGTGAAGAGGACAAATTGTCTTGATAGAATAACAGTTCATTCCTGACATGCGCTGGCGGCCTGCACCTTTGGAGAAGGCCTCCGCTGGCGCAAGGACCCACAGCGGCAGTGTCCAGGTGGCGCATGCTGGTGTTTGCGGCCCCAGCGCCGGTGTGCAGGGCAGGCCGCCAGTCGCCGGCCGCTGCCATGGCAGCTCCAGGCCCGAACACTGCCAAAGTCTGCTGCCGGCATCCGGATGCCAGCAAAGGCCGCGGTGTTGTCCCTTTTTTTCAGGCCGAGATACGCCACCTTTTAGGTGGCGTATCTCCTGTGCAACCCTAGGGTTGCATGGTTTTTTGGCGCTTGGCGGAGGTTTCGGCCGGGCGGAAACCTCGGAGGCAGCGCTGCTGCGTTGCCTCCTAAGCCCGGCGCAGGCATTTCGGTCAGGAATGCGCTGTGAGGAGCATAAATGTAACAAATTTCTAGATAGAGATTGTACACAGCAAATGTAGTAAATATGCAGGCAGACATTCAACAGGGCAGCTTTCCTAGTCATTTTTTATGTATGCACTGAAAGTTACCAGCACATGCCTGGAGATTTTTGGGTCAGTGCCTGGGGAGGCAGAGATTGGGAAGGGTGTGACAACACTTCCGGGTGAGTGTCTAGGAACTTCCCCAATCTAGATGGGCTTCACCATAGAGACTGGGGAAATTCCTCAAGTCGCAGGGAGGATGTGACATCACTTCTGAGTGGCAAGTCAATAGATGAGATGTTATTTCCAGGTAGAACTGTGGAATGATGGGTGATGGCTATGGGTGGGGCTATGCTAATGCTCAGTGACCTCACGCCATGCCACCCAACCCCACCCGAGTTATTTAAAGACTGACACCTTTTGTTGACAAGGAATCACTGTCTTTCCATGATAGCTCTGCTAATAAATACCCCACCCCTTCCACAATGATGTCCCAGGACTGACTCACTCCATCTCTAGCTATTGTCAACAGGGACTTAGGAGATGTTTTTGTTTTTAGCTGTACTGGGAGAAAGGTGTCAGGGTACAATTTTCTTGATGGAAAACAAATCCAAGCCTTTGTACCATAACCTGCAAAATGTCCTCTGTGATAAACTGGCTTGAGAGGTCACTTGACACTGTTGAAACCTCCTTTGACAAATGGTATGGTAAGACTGGGATACAAGCTTTTAAGGTGTTCAGGGGGAAGTGGAGTGCCATTCATATCTTTTTTCACGCGGGGAGAGTATGAACAACAGGAGAAGCAGCAAAAGACAGCGCTCTAGAGGCTTACATGGCCAATAAATATGACTGGAGAGTTGGCAGGTTCTAGGCAAAGTTGCAAGTAGTAGATTGGTGCTTGGAAGGAGAACTCCAAGGAAGACTCTGCAGAGGAAAGCAATGGCCAACTACCTCTGCTTCTCATTTACCTTGAAGGCCCCTTGCTGGGGTTGCCATAAGTCAATTGCAACTTGATGGCACTTTACACACACCAACAACAACTAGTAAATAAATTATAAAATAAATAATAAATAAGAGGGACTGGTGCAGACCACGCAAAGTTCAAAAATGCACCTTGCCTCAGTCGTGAGCCACCCTGAATAGCATCAGACTAGGATCAGAGAGATCCGAGTTCAAATTCTTCTCAGCCATGAAGTTCCCTAGGTTGCCTTGATGCAGTCATTCTCTCTCAGTCTAAGCCACTCACAGGGATGTTGTGGGGATAAGACAGAGGAGGGAAGAACTACCTATTCCACACTGAGCTCTCCAGAGGAAGAGCAGGATATTAAAAAAAAGTGTATCAGAGATTGAAACCTCATTCAACAGAAGTCCTCAGTTGTTCTTTGCAGCAGTTGCTGATAGTAATAGCTTTATAAGGGCTATTTCCCATTGGGATTTGCTTTTATGGCTAAGTTATAAGTGGCGATGTTTTGAAAGCACTTCTTAAAAATGTCTTCTTTTTTAAAGCCCTCTTAACAGAGGGTGGGAGGGGAAACAAAATAAACATCAACAGAGGTTTCAATAGACGGGTGATAACGATATGCCAGAAACGTTTGCTATTAATAGTTCCTGGCAGAGACACTCCAAGAAGCCCCTGCACATGTACAATTGAAAGGATAGATGTGAAATCGTCTCCTTTTAATAGCTCTTCTTCCCTTGTTTTGATTCTCGGAGCATTTAATAGTTTGCAGTCAACACAATGAGTGGCTGAACAATAGCCGTTGTAGTGATGTGCAGCTCACTCACGCTCCTCCATGCCTGGGGGTGGGGGGTAGGGGGTGGGAAGGCAAATGTGACGGGCATGTGCTGTAAGCAGAGATCCCCCCCCCCCTGCCGTTTAACTCCTGCTCCCAGAACGAGCAAGTGGTTGTGATATATCAGGGGCAAATTCTTTTTTTGCCGTTTGTTTGGGTGCCATTTTAAACCTGCAAGGTTTAAAACAAGACAGCAAATTGCTATGGAGACCTTTTTTTAAAAAAGTCCAGATGAATCACAGCAGGAGAGCGGCATCCCTCAAACACAAAGCCTGCCTCCCTGCACACATTCAAGCAGCACTCTGAACACACTGGGAATCAATCCTCTTCAGTGGCTGCATGCATATGCAGCAGAAGGACAGGGAGTCTAAATTGTGCTCTGTACTAAACATCTATTGGGTGCAAAGTACATTTCTGCAAGGGGGTGAAAAAAAGGGAAAGGAACGGAACTTGTCAGCTTATGCTTTCGCGAAGCTGCCAACCAGGAACACTCAATACCTATATTCAGTTTGGTCTAACAGTTAGGGTTGCCAACCTCCCGGTACTAACTGGAGACCAGTTTCTCCAGGGGAACTGATCTCTATCAGCTGGAGATCAGTTGTAATAGCAAGAGATCTCCAACCACCACCTGCAGGTTGGCAACCCTATCGATACAGCTGAACTAAGCAGCAAAGGTCTGACATTTCAGTTTTTAAAAACGGTCATAAGCTTTTTGCCAATCAATATTTCAGGGCCAGTGCCCTGATTCATGGTAAATCTTTCTAAATCTGTCTTAATTTTGAGAATACTGGGCTCCAAAACCCTAAGGCTGAGTAATCTCTGAAGTAACTGCATCATCAGAATGCAGTAGGAGATGAATGCCCCTTAGGGTTTCCAACCTTCAGGTACTAGCTGGAGATTCCCTGCTATTACAACGGATCTCCAGCCGACAGAGATCAGTTCCCCTGGAGAAAATGGCCGGTTTGGCAATTGGACTCTATGGCAATGAAGCCCCTCCCCAAACCCCACCATCCTCAGGATCCACCCCAAAAACCTCCCACTAGTGGCGAAGAGGGACCTGGCAACCCTAAGTTAATGTGCTTAGCAGCTCAGGGTTTTCCCTCTTAATGTTCACTCTACCCCCCACATCACTAAGAAAATGCATTAAATACACTAAACCCCACTACAGTCCATACCCCTAAAAGTATTGGTACAAAAAGTATTGGTACAAGCCACACATATGGACGGTGTCATGTCAGAAATGTGTAAAGGCATCCATATAGAGGTATGTGCATGAATAACAGGAAAAGAATGAAAACCCTGTACTAAAAAGATAGTGTCTGCAAAGCTGCCCATAGAAGTGCCGTTCTGCAGACTTATGGGAAAGGGTTCAGACACTTCCAAAGAACTCTGCTGCCCTTCCAATGGCAGTTTTCAGTGACTGCATCAAACAACTTGCTATTGAGTTGTTTCTTTTTTAATGGCTGACAGGAACCCCCCCCCCCTTTACGTTTTGTTCCTTCTCTGCTTCTAGGGGTTTGATCCAATATTCTACAGTCAAATTTTTCAGTCTAAGAGGGGTAAAGCAGAACCCCAGCACAGAGGTGATATGGTCTGGGCTTTCTTATGGTTCTCCATTGTCTCCATGGCTGCTGGTGAATTTTTTTAAACAAGTGCATTGTTTGCACAATGAGGAACCTTAGGAGAGCCACTGTGGTGTTTCTGCTGCTGTCTAAAAAGGGGGATTGTGGAAGTGTGTGACTATGTCAGATCAAAAAACATCCTGAGCCTCCATCGTCCCCATGGACACTGGGAAAAAATGGTTAAAAATGTGAACATGGCCAGAGTGTTCACCAGAAAATGCCAGTAACCTGTTGAGTAGTCTGAGGTATGTGCAATTCAACCATGACATCCAATCCAATAATATTATGTGACTCATTTTTATTCCTCATAAATGGATAAGTGAATACCTGAACACAATTCTATGTGCATAGGTGATTGCGGGCCTTCTTCAGGGCCTAACGGTGCCATCCCAAGCAGAATTACACCCTTCTAAGACTGTGGACTTAAAAGAACTTAAAAAGACTGTAATTCTGTTTAGGATGGCACTGTGGATCTATCATCTCCATAGTGAAAGAGAAAAGCTTCCCTGCATTCTGACCTTCAAAATAATCACTGGTATGTTTTACTGTGAAAGAAGACAGATTGTGTTGTGTAAAAGAATACATTAGGACGCATAGTTTCTTCTGAGGAACAATCTTAAGATCATCTAATGCAAAACGAGTTCCTGTTTGTTCGCATCATTCTGGTGGTTGATTTCCTCTTCACTTCAAAGATGGTTCAAAATAGCGTTTTAAAGAAGAAACGCTTCTATCCTCAGGTAATAATGGCATGGAGGATGCTTCTGACATGCATTAAAGCATTGTGAAACATACCTAATTGTACTTTCGTACCTTGGTTAGGAATGTAAGGAAACATGCAAGTCGTTTTGCCTACCTAAGGAAACGTTCAGTTTGTGTTTCTTGAACAGTAAGCCCTCGTGCTTGTGGAAGCCCCGCCCCCTGCTGAAAGTGAAGGTTTCAAACAGAATGTGATATGGGTGAGGTTGCTGTTCAAAGAAAGGAAAACAAATAAAATCTTACTGGACATATTCAGACCTTTGGTATGTGGCCTAAAGTAGCTCTTTGGAATCTGAATTATATGAACAGAACTGATTTGTAACAAGTATCTTCATAATGTGCCATAAAATACAATATTGTGTCTTTCAGTCTCCTAAGACAATTATTTCCCAAGGAGTTGTGTAACAGTGGAATAGTAACATGGCTATATTTTTTCACCTTTTTGTTTTTCCTCTGAGTTTTTGTATTTCAAATCATCCATTAAAAAGTAAGAAAAATTACAGAGTTTTTGAGCAGAGTATTGTTAAACCATGTCAATGTCACAACTGAACTCATCTACCTAGATAGCACATTTTTATCCCACTCTTCCTTCATGCTGCTGAGAGATGTATACAAGGTTTCCTCCTCTTACATTCTATGCTCACAACAACCCTGTGTGGCATCTTTGACTGAGAAAAAGAGTGACATGTCCAAGATCATTTACAGTGCAATCCTAAACAGGATTAGAACCTTTATTAGGGTTGCCAGCCAAATGCTGCCAATTGGAGGGATATGGATGGGGACACGTAAATGCCATGAAGTCACTTTCACTGCAAACCTAGAAGGGACATCAATGCATTATTGTGATGCTCTAGGATTCCACCTCCCCAAATTCTATGGTTTTACTAGAGTTTTAGGCAGAGTCCTAGTGCATCATGCAAAAGTGATGGGCAGGGTCATTGCTCATAGGAAATTGAGGTTGCTGGAAACTAAGCTTTCCAGTTCCCTTGTGGAGATTTACACAGAGGTTCTCATATTAGGAATTTGCACATACATTAAAAAACACTCAGATTTCAAAATCTGTATTTTGAATTTTGAGACTTGAGATTTGCATTTCCAGGGACTTTTGTATTCTGCAGTTCGTATTTATTTCTTTGTATATACCTACATAGGGGTGATATGACTTGCATTGCTTCCAAAAAAAGGAGGCTCTTCTGTAATATAAATAACTAACATTAAACAATCACTATTCCTAAATTCCAAATCTTCTTGGCTCTCTTAGCAATGGCTCTACTCAAGCTGTGTCTGTGACCTGCATTACTGCATTTGAACCATGATTGCATGCCTGAGAAGAAGCAGGGCCTCAGCTGCCAGCTGAGTTTCACCAATTAATTATCTGGTAGGTGCAGCCCCTTGGTCAAGGTACTGAAATTAGACTGAAGCCACCTGAAGACATGAACACCATGCAAATGTAAGTAAGGAATTTATTAAAATTTTGCAAGAATATTTTTAAAAGAACGAAAGCAAGTAAGGCATTTTAAATAAAAAAATCCTAAAGCAAGTAGTCACTAGCTAACAGTCCAACACTAATTCGAGAAACAAGATACAACATTCAAAGTTCAAAATTCAAGAATCCTTTACCCTATTCCATTTCCTTATTCTTGCTCATGTTACTTGCTTTGCTTCATTACACATATATGAAGGAATGAGGCTGTAAACTGAAGTTACTAAAGCTATGAGAAGTCAATGCCTATGCTGCTAAGTCCTGCAAATGTATTTAGAAAGCTTATTTTCGGTG
Organism: Euleptes europaea; assembly: GCF_029931775.1. Classification (NCBI taxonomy): domain Eukaryota; kingdom Metazoa; phylum Chordata; class Lepidosauria; order Squamata; family Sphaerodactylidae; genus Euleptes; species Euleptes europaea. The sequence goes on along the minus strand of NC_079312.1, from coordinate 101,857,527 downwards.
AACTTGGAACTGTCACTATTACTGTTTTGCTTTTAAAATATTTTTCTTTAATTTCCTTAATAAAATTCTATTTTACATTTAAAAAATAAACAACGCCCCCACAAAAAAAGTTCAAAAGGTTGACTCTGTCCAGAGCCAGGGGCTGACCACATGTCCAGGCTCCAGAGCAAGAATCACAGAGTCTAAAGGTGGATCATGGAACCATGGGATAGAATCCAAGAACAAAGCTGAATTGGAAATGTAATTATTTTATGCCAAAAGATGCTGAGTTGGCCTAAGCATGGCCAGAGCCCTTGACCAATCAGATCCTTGGCTGATGATCTCAACTAATTGCATCAGCCTATTACTGACCAGGTGATCGAAAAAGTCATATCTGGTGAAAATGCATGGTCGCTTTAGCCTCCTTTATTCCCTGTTTCAGCCAGGATTCAGCCAGGATTGAACTCATGCGTTTTGCCAAACGTGTGTTCGATCCTGGCTGAATCCTGGCTGAAACAGGGAATAAAGGAGGCTAAAGCAACCATGCAGTTTCGCCCATCATGAATTAGAAGTGGGATGTCTTTTCTGCAGCTAAAAACCTCCCATTCTCTGCCCTGCGACAAGACCTTAATTTCTCTGCTAATTGAACGGAATGTGATGCTGGTTCTGTAACCTTGACGACCTGAGAGGGAGTCAGCGTAAAAATTGCCAATCTCTCACACCTGGAGTTTTATCGCCGTTGCTAGTGGTTACAACTCGCTAAACTCCAAGCAATGACAGTGCAATTATTTTTCTTTTTTGTGAACTTTTCACCATTTGACTATCAAATGCTTATACCCCCAAAATCTTTTTGGACTCTAAGGTGCCACTGGACTCAAATCATGTCTGCTTTAGTTTTTTTTTTTCTAAACTGCAAATGGCCAAAAATGCCAGTGCAAACAGAACAAGCATCTCAGAACCATGTCTCTAAGAACTACTTAAGTTCACTCCAGTGTGGTGTGGAGCACCAGCATGGTGTAGTGGTTAAGAGCAGTGGACTCTGATCTGGATAACTGGGTTTGATTCCCCACATGAGTGGCGGAGGCTTATCTGGTGAAGCAGGTTGGTTTCTCCACTCCTCCACATGAAGCCAGCTGGGTGACCTTGGGCCAGACACACTCTCTCAGCCTTACCTACCTCACAGGGTGACTGTTGTGGGGAGGGGAAGGGAAGGTGATTGTAAGCCGGTTTGATTCTTCCTTAAGTGGTAGATAGTTGGCATATAAAAACCAACTCTTCTTCTTCTTCTTCTTCTTAAAATAGTGGGATTTTTTTAAAAAAAAACATTTATTCAGGACTGATTGAACTATCTATTTAAACAACTGCCTGCTGAGCGAGCATCAGCAGAACAAGAATGGGGGGACTAGAACTCAGTTGGGCTATGTGAGAATGCACGTATGAGAAGTGGATTGCTCTGTTCTCAGGAAGGAATCAGGTGAAGCAAACTGCTGAAAAGCCACAGAGAGGTTAACAGACAAATAGTCAAAAATTGACTCACTGTTTGCAACTGGCAAACAGGACATGAACAGGCAGATGTTCAAACATCCCTACTGCCAAGCGACCTCTTGTTATCTTCCTTACATTCATGTGTGGTTGTCATGCTCTTAAACCGCTCCACTGAATGCCATGAAGGGAGCAGAGGACTACTGCTTTATTGTGACAGATTTATAGATCACAATAACAGAGATGCTCTTAGGTTCTTCAAAGAGAAATGATAGGGAATCAATCCACTTGGACCCCTGGCTATCTTCTCTGGACACTCTTGAATCCTAAATGTGGTAGAAGCAGATAGTGGCTTCTCAGGGACAATGAGATGCAATGTGCGTTGCAAATGGTCAGAATCACTTCTCTGTATTATTATTTCTTATATACCAGGACTCTGTCAGATGTTGAAATCAGATGCTGGGCCTGGGCCCTGGAATAAATTGGGTCCAGTTTGTACAGTCAGAGCAAGCCTCTGAGAACAGAATGAGAACAGACGGGAACAAGTAAACATTAATGGCTTATGTGTACTTGGTGAGTAGACAAATGCACACACTCACATTCACACAGAAATCAGGAGTTGTAAGGAAAACCATCCTCTTTACACCCAACATCTGGTAATGTCACAGTCCAGCAAGCGGCACAGCTGTGCCTTCATTCTGGCTGTTGCAGGAACATGTTGCCACCCTTAAAAGGATGTCGAAGAGATTGATTCCTCAGCTCTTCCTTCCCTGAATTACCAAGATCTCCAATTAACATTAGCTCCTCTCTGGGCACTGGCTCATTATCTGAAATGTTACACTTTGGTAATGTATTCTCTGAAAAGCCTGTTCTTCGAAGCAGATCTAGGGAGGGGGAAAGTGGTGGAAATCTAATAGCACCTAAAGTTATATATTCCCCATCATTTTTGGACCCTTTAATTTGACGGTACCTCAAAGAAACCTCTGGAATGAAATTAATTAGCCAGTGGTAATAGGGATTATCGCTGTATCTGTGTAATAGAATTTCATCCATACAAATGAGCTACAGCTTCGCTCCTGCGCAGCTGTGGTCGTGATATCTCTAACAGTGCTTGAAGGATAAAAGTTATCACTGCCGCTCTGCCCATCACAGGGTCCTAGCTGTCAAATTTATTTCCTTTGACAACCGTGGCTCTCAAGTGATCCCCTCTGCTTGCGCACACTCCAGCTCACCTCATCTTTGAAAGCTACAATAGAAATGTTTGCCTTCCTTCCTTTCTATTCCCAAATATCACCGTTTGTTTTTGTTTTTTACAGGCAAGACAAGGGAAACCACAGCGGCATAATAATTGGTGCTGCAGCGATGCATCCTGCCAGGCTTGTCTTCTGTCTGCTCGCAGCAAAGTATGCAGATTGTGTTTCTTTCTGACTATCCACGTAAGGTTGGCATGGAATGGCCATTTCAATGTGACAGCGCTTCCAGCAGGTAGAATAGCCTGTGGTATTGATGAGAATCTCATGGAAAAAAAAAAAAAAAACCTCACGTACGGACCCTTTAATGTCAAACAGCCTCTGCCAGCCAAGGCCCTTCAGGCTACCACAGCAACAGCCCTTTTTGCATCACTCATGCACCATTGGGTGAGCACATCACAAAGTTGGGAAATGGCATACACTCATCATCTACTTTGTTCTCGTTGCTTTTATTTAGTTACTTACTTACACTAGAGTTGTGCAGAATGAAAGACCCAAGCTGAAAATATACATGTACCTGTTTCAAGTCATTACTGTGTTTTTCCAGAATGGTTTTAGAAATCCAGAATTCTTAGTGAAATGAAACCATTCTTTCCAAAGAAATCTGTTGTTTTCGAGTTTGAGAGCTGCTAGCTGGCTTCAGTGTGTGCTCATGTTTTCCCTTGATTTAACTGCCATTTCTCCCTTCCAGTTATATCCTTGCAAGGGAGAAGTACGGAGCGCTTCCAGCCAATTGCCTTTGGAGACAAGGCACAGAGCCTCTCTCCCTCCCTTGTGGGGTTGAGGGAGTGAACCCTTTTGTTTTTCTATGGGTGGGTAAATAGAGAGCTTGGGTAGGATGTACTAAAAGGTAGGGCAAGAAATGCCCATTGGGAACAATGGGAGATGCCTGAAGGGCCATTGGATATAATGGGAGCCAGAAATGCCAGTTGACTTGCATGGGCTCCATTGAAACGCATTACAACAAACACAAAGTTGCAAGAAAATGTGGAATTGATTTAGAAAGGCCTGCCCTGGGTCTGGAATGGCAGCCCCCAGAATGGAATGAGGATAGGGTTGCCAACCTCCAGGTGGTACTTGAAGATCTCCCACTATTACAACTGATCTCCAGGCGACAGAGATCAGTTCATGTGGAGAAAATGGCCGCTTTGGAAGGTAGACTCTATGTAGGGTTGCCAAGTGCCAGGTGGTGGTGGGCAAACCCCCACCAATCCACCTGGCTGCCCGCTGACCAGCTGAGGGTCGGTGGGCAACAAGTGCACGTGCGCCTGCCTGCCGCACCATGTCACTTCTGGTTTACACCTGGAAGCGCCATTTGAGTGGTAAAAGGCCCGTTGCGATGTGACACTTCTGGGCGTAAACCAAAAGTGGAAACTGGGTGTAAACCGCGCGTGCGACCTTTGCCTCACCTCCGCTTCAAAAACCTCCAGCCTGAGGAGAGGGGGAACCTGGCAACCCTAACTCTATGGCATTATACTCTATTGAAGTCCCTTCCTTCCCCAAACCCTGTCCTCCTCAGACTCCACCACCAAAATCTCCAGGTATTTTCCAACCCGGAGCTGGCAACACTAAATGACAGCCCCTGGGGTAGCAGAAGTATTCTAGGACTAAAATGACAGGCCTCAGAACAGAATAATGGCTTCTGGGGATAGCAGAAATGTAGTCATTTCTAGCCCCAGAACACTTCTGCTACTCCCAGGGACCACCATTCCTCTCTGGGGCAGAAGGAGGAGGGAACTGTCAAATGCCTATAATAGGGCTCTATGGGCTACGTCATGATTTAGCTGGCATAATTTCATGCAGGAAAAAGTGGGTGTTTCCAGCCTGAAAGCCTCAGGGAGCTGACTAATGTTGGCCCTGCCCCAAGGAACGCCCCCTTTCACAATGACACAAGCCCCTGTGCCCGAGATATGCCACTGTGGGGGCTGGGCCAGCGCTCATGTGTCATGCTGCTATGCCACTCCCCGCCACTTAGCATGGCACAAAGTAGCATGGGTGCTAGTATGGAGTCATGCCGACTCCTATGGTGCTTTGCCCCCCCCTTCAGGACTGTGCGGTCAATCTCATATTTTTTATTTCTTTTCTTAGCTCTGCAACTCACTGTAGTGTTTTGATATAGTGTTCCTATTGCTTTGTGCTCTAATGAATTGAGATTCTAATTTAGTAAACAAAGAAATTTCTCCTTCTAAATATCTCAGACTGTGTTCACCCAGATTGCCTGCTTGCTTGTCCACACACAGACCAGAAATATCTGACTGAGCTACAGACAGCTGACAAGGGATGAGGGGTATGAAGCTATGCACATTACACTTGTAGCCTTTATGTGCACTTCAAGCTGCAGAAAGTGAGAGAAAGGGCAGACCATGAGTGGTGACACTACCCCATATAGGATGAAGAGAGGAAGCAAGTAGGGCCAGCCCTCCCTCGCACACAATTTCCCCCTTCTACCTTTCAGATACTCATGGTTGAAGAGAGGAAGGGGGTGGAGGATTGGTTTTTACAACCTTATCTGATCGTCTGCCTTTGGGGAAAAGCAGACTGGGTCTAGTGTAGTGCCTTGAAGTTTGTAACTTAGGTCTCTAACTTAGGGCTAAACTAGACATGTCTGTCTGTCCACAACTGCATGACACATGGCCCCTGAACAAGATGACCCCAGTCATACAGCTTGTCTCTATGGTTTTCCATAGGGAAAAATTCCATGCTTTCTCCAGCACAAAGAAGCCCATAGCTAGAACCTTGGAAGGTCTTTTAGTAGACAGGCAGAACGAGGTTTCCTGCAATCACAGTGTCATTTCCTTTAAAAACCAGTTACTCAAGTCCCACAGAAAGAGTTCTCCAATAGGAAAGAATGGACCCAGCAAATTTCAGAATTCTACCCATCACCTAAGGACCTGGCAACCCTAACTCTATGGCATTATACTCTATTGAAGTCCCTTCCCTCCCCAAACCCTTTCCTCCTCAGACTCCACCACCAAAATCTCCAGGTATTTCCCAACCCAGAGCTGGCAACCCTAAATGACAGCCCCTGGGGTAGCAGAAGTATTCTAGGACTGGAATGACAGCCCTCAGAATAGAATAATGGCTTCTAGGAACAGGCAACTATGTTAGCCAAAATGCTCGGTTATGAATATTTATATGGGGAAATAAGCAAATCAATAACCGGCAAGGGGCATAACCTCGGGATCTAACCTTTGTTTACGGGAGTCCGTTCCAAGATTCAAACAAGAGGCGGAAGCAATGGTTTCTTTTAAGAAGTTTACTTTAAAATATGCACACAAGCAGTCCAATAACATGCACACAACACACAATCAGAGCCTAGGAAGTAAAGGTAGGAATACAGGGACGTTCGCCAATGTAGCAGTTTCCGTGATGAGGGGTAATATTACAACCGGGTCTAGTAGTGGAGATGTCCTGGATTCCGTGTGGCTAATAGAAAGGAGGGGGACAGGGATTCCCAGGGCTTGACCAGCAAGTCGGGAGGGTATATTGGCTGGGCTGCGCGAAACCCACACCAACAGAGTGACAACAGGTATGAGATGGGTCAAAGAAGGATAGCTTATGGCTGAAAACTACCCCAGTTATACTCTTTTTGGGATGGGGGATGATGGGCTTACCCCCTCATGGTTCCCATGGCAAACAAAGGTAGACAATAGTGTTAACGATTAGCTAATGGGGTGGGGCGATGGTTGATTTAGACGGGCTAACTAGAACCTATGGGCTTTGCGCAATCCCGGGAGGTCCGGGAGACAATCGTTGATGGGTTTATTGAGTTTGACACAAAGGCGCGAATAGCTGCGGCCAGGGTGAGTCACTTCCTAGTTGCCTGAGTTGCAAGAATGTTTCCACAGCGTTCCAGAGGCAGGTGTAAACAGTATCAGTTATTTTCCTCACAGGAGGCCAACATCCATTGAATGACAAAACACTAACAGGCGACTTCATAATATAATCTTTGGCCTCTATGTTATATAGATTTGCCTGGTGATGGGGAAGAGTGGTGTGGGGATTAGTTCTCTGACATTCACAAACGAGCACACTATTACATACATGACGGCGGTGTTATAGTAAGTGTGGATGTTTCCAACTAAACTAGCAAGGGCACAAGGTTCTGCTCAGACATGTCCATAATTATAACACAGAAATAACAAGACCCATTCAAGCCATGGCAAGTGAATGTCACAGTAACCGGTAATGTACTACCTCCAGCATTTTTTTCATCATCTCTACGACTTACTTTTTCTGAGAAAAGATGCAGGACTCATGAGGGTAGGGTTGCCAACCGCCGATACCAGCTGGAGATCTCCTGCTATTACAACTGATCTCCAGCTGACAGAGATCAGTTCACCTGGAGAAAATGGCCGCTTTGGCAACTGGACTCTATGGCATTGAAGTCCCTCCCCTCCCCAAACCCCGCCCTCCTCAAGCTCCGCCCCAAAAATCTCCCTCCAGTGGCGAAGAGGGACCTGGCGACCCTACATGCGGGGAAGGCTGAGGGAGAGGACTGGACACCTCTTTGCTGTTAATCACCATGGGACAAACATGCAAATAACTGAGAAAACATAGACAGGGAACTGGTGTATTGGCTATTGTTACAGTAGCTCTTTTTCATTGGAAGAGCCTTTTCCTTACTGCTGTTCCCAGGATCAAAAGGACTCTTCAGATCTTATCTATTTCAACTCCTCTCTCAGTTGTCTGATACGATTCGGGTTGAAGGGACAAAGTGTGGATTCAGTTATCTGGATTTTTTTTTATTAGAGAGAGAGACTGTGCAGAAAATGGATGTCGATAACCTTGTGCGCTTTTACAGCTGTGTACATTTCAAGGTTGGTGGTGCTGTGCCAGCATTATTCAGTATGGATGACCCATATCCGACGCCTGTTAAAAGATCTCAAACTGACCCTGAAATGTATGTGCAACCAATACTATATTGCAGGAGGCTGACTTCTGTTCTCTCGTGGAATCTTTGCAAATAGCAGACCTGAATACCTGCATTGTTTTAAGCTGAGTGTCAGTAATGGAAATTGGCCTGGCACCTAGGATGATTTCCCCCCCTCTGCTTCAGAATTTTAATTTTAGAGACAATTGGACTGTTTTTCACAATTTATTTCTGTACATAAATCTTCTCAGATTCCAAGCCCTCCCAAACTGGAAACACAAATCACGCTAATAAAGATGAATAGCTGTAATGCTTTGTCAATCCCTGGGAAATGTATTTTGTTGCACATTACCAAAGCAAACCCCAATGGTGCTGCTGAAACAATGGTTAGTGCTTGTTAGTTGTTGGGATTTCTCCATATTTCTCCATTACTCATGCACACAGGGCTAAGATTTAGAAACACTCTTTTCAGAAGTTTTCCATCCCCCACCCCAGGATTGCCAACCTCCAGGATTGCCAACCTTCCATCCCCTCCCCAAACCCTGCCCTCCTCAGGCTTTGCCCCAAAAACCTCCTGCCGGTGGAGAAGAGGGAGCTGGCAACCCTACCCCCCAAAATGCACACCGTTGCTGCATTTAGACTAGGCTTACCAGGTCCCGTCGGTCGATCGGCGGGAGGTTTTCTGGGGCGTGCAGTGCGGGCGTGTGCCTGGCTTGATGCGCCAGCGCATTGACGCACCTACATCACTTCCGGTTTACTCAGAAGTGATGGGGACGCTCTCTCAATCTCAATCTCTCAATTTGCTAGAGCGTCCACATTGCTTCAGGGTAAACTGTGAATTGACGTAGGCGCGTCACACGTGGTCGGTGGGCAGCCCGGTGGATTGGCGGTAGTTTACTTGCCACCACCTGGCCCTTGGCAACCCTAATTTAGACCAATCATGGAGATTAGAAGCAGGGGCATTCATCTCCTACTGTATTCTGACAATGCAGTTACTTCAGAGATTACTCAGCCTTGGGGTTTTTAAGCCCAGCATTCTCAAAATTAAGACAGATTTAGAAAGATTTACCATGAATCAGGACGCTGGCCCTGAAATATTGATTGGCAAAAAGCTTATGACAGTTTTTAAAAATTGAAATGTCAGACCTTTGCTGCTTAGTTCAGCTATATCGATAGGGTTGCCAACCTCCAGGTGGTGGTTGGAGATCTCTCGCTATTACAACTGATCTCCAGCTGATAGAGATCAATTCCCCTGGAGAAAATGGCCACTTTGGCAACTGGACTCTATGGCATTGAAGTCCCTCCTCTCTCCAAACCCCACCCTCCTCAGGCTCTGCCCAAAAAATCTCCCACTGGTGGCAAAGAGGGACCTGGCAACCCTACTGGCAACTCTCTGTATTGAAGATAGTTATGTCACCATTTTACAACAAGCCATAGCACTAGGCTTTACAAAATGGATAGCAAAGTAAGACTGATATAGTAATAGAATTCATACTGTGCAATCCAGAAGGGCCCCCCGAAGCTCCATAGGAGTTGGCATGACCCTATGCCAGCTTAAGTGCCCATTTAACCCAAGATAACAGGCACTTACACCATCCCAGGTGGCACACACACCGTTGCCTGGGAACCACGGAGCTGTGCCAGCTTCTGCCGCCAGCGCAGCCAGGCTGGGAGTGAAATCCTGGAAGAGGCATCAGACGCCAGCATCAGGGAGGCGTCCCAGGGAACGGAGCTGATGTTAGTCAGCTTCCAAATCTCTTTCACCCCGGGAACGCCCCCTCAAGTCACAGTATGGCTGTGCCACCTTTGTTGGTGGCATATCCTACATTCTTGCAATGGGGCACTTCCCTCCTTTTTCCATTTTCCTTTTTTTTGTTAAATTCTTTTATTTTCTCCACCTCTGCTGGGAAGCCTCTGAGGAGGTGGCATGGCTGCACTGCTCTGGGCCGCTGTAGATCTACCCTCCCCACCCCCAGGAATGAGCTGTATGTCTATTCCAAGATGAAAACAGTTCATGCAAAAGAAGAGTCAGTTTGCAATATGATCAGCTAGAAATCACCCACTAATTTACTGGCATTTTACTGAAGCTTCTAAATAACATGCCATCTTTAATTTACAATTACGTGGTCATGCTAATAATATAGAATTCTTACATCTCTGCCAAAGAAAATTTAATAAAAATGCTATACCAGTGGCACCCGTAACCCTCTAAATTGGCAAAAATGATCAACGGGCTAATGGAGATTGCAGGATATGTGGAACAAATAATGCAAATTTTATACATTTATGGTGGGAATGCAGCACAGCGGTGGAATTCTGGAAAATGATTGCTATGGTGATCACACAAGGTATAAAGAAAGAGTTACTATTCTCCCCTAAGGATTACTTGTTGAATTGCGTGTATTGTCTTCTGAAGTAAATCTGCGAATTTGTGCTTAATGCAGTAACACTGGCAAAGTTAATACTTGCCCCAAATTGGAAGAAAAATATAATCCCAAAGAAGGAGGAGTTGCTGGAGAAGCTGTCAGAGTGTATTCGTCTAAGTAAACCAACTTGCCCTTTCCATGGCCAAAAGTCCAAAAAGTTTGTAAAATTGATTTTTTTTTTTTTGGTCTACAATGTACAGTTAAAAGGTAAAGGTCCCCTGTGCAAGCACCGGGTCATTCCTGACCCATGGGGTGACGTCACAGCCCGACGTTTTCTAGGCAGACTTTGTTTGCGGGGTGGTTTGCCAGTGCCTTCCCCAGTCATCTTCCCTTTACCCCCAGCGAGCTGGGTCCTCATTTTACCGACCTCGGAAGGATGGAAGGCTGAGTCAACCTTGAGCCGGCTGCCTGAATGCGACTTCCATCGGGATCAAACTCAGGTCGTGGGCAGAGCTTTTGACTGCAGTACTGCAGCTTACCACTCTGCGCCACGGGGCTCTTCAATGTACAGTTAGTTTGTGCTTATATATTTTATTGTTGATGTGTTTAGTAATTTAGTATTTTCTGTTCTAGACTCCTGGGCTGTATTTTATCTGTTTTTTTATTAAATAAAGTTAAAATATAGAATTCTTAAATTGAAGATTTATCTATTAACAGAATGTCTCAGAGAATGGTCAGCTATCCTCTTTTGAACTAATATTGTGGACATCCCCAGGTACCATCCTCAACATGCAAACTCCCTTCAGCTTACTTCAAAAGTCATCAAAAGCTATTTTATGAATTCTCGAGAATTATTTTTTAAAAACTGGAAAGGAATTTATTCATGCATATATTTACAAAATTTATACCCTGCCTTTCTGCCCTCACAAGGGCAGCTAGCAATTTAAAACATACATGATAAAACCACACTTTAAAACCATTAAAATCACCCCCCCCAAATACACATTATTAAAACAAATTAAAAACAGTTAAAATGTGTACAAAGACATCAAATGCTTGCTGCAAGCAGATAGAACTACAAATAAGGTAATCCTCGGGAGCAAAACATGACCAGAGGGCATAGGATTTGTAACTGATAGTGAACAATTGTGTCTAATGAACCGTCACTGTCATTGCTTAAAATAATTTTGCTGGAGGGGTTGAGGGGGGCTGGCAGGGAGCAGGGAAAGTCAGTGGAGGTGAACACTTCAAAGGTGTCTGAGCCTAAGTCTAAATACAATGAAGCTTTCTGAACTGGAAAAGTTTGCATGATCACCCTAAAAGGGAAGCACCAGGTCATTACTGACTCATGGGGTGATGTCACATCACGACTTTTACTAGGCAGACTATGTTTATAGGGTGGTTTGCCATTGCCTTCCCCAGCCATCTACATTTGACCCCTAGCAAGCTGGGTACTCAGAAGGATGGAAGGCTGAGCCAACATTGAGCCAGCCACCTGAAATCAACTTCTGTCGGGATCGAATTCAAGTCATGAGCACAGCTTTGACTGCAGTAATGAAGCCACTCTGCGCCAAGGGGCTCCTCTTATGATCACCCTCGACCACCCCAATTCAACCTTCACCAACTTCACTAGCAGCTGTATGCAACTATGACATCACTGGGCAGGTTGATCTGAACTGATTAATAGGGATTTATATTGGTCTTCAGCCTGGTTAGAAACTTTGTTTATTCATTGTCAACATTCTCTCTGTAAATAACCTTCAGGCTCAAACTCCTGAGCTGTCAGAGGAAGCTCTGAGCTGTCTCCTTCCAGTAGAGAGAAAAGAAGAGTGAGTTAATCTGCCACATTCCCTCCTCTTCCCGTCCTTTCCCCCACACCACATTGTGTCTCATGGGGTTAGCTCGCTCAAAGACATCAGCTGCACATGAGGCACTGGATGTAGCCTATGTCCGTTGTCTCCTGGACCTGCATGTCTGGTGGCCAGAGGATCTGCAATTTTGAGACATAAATAGGGTTGCCAGCTCTGAGTTGGGAAATTCCTGGAGATTTTTGGCGTGGAACCTGAGCAGGACGGGTTTGGGGAGGGGAGGGACTTCAATGGGTATAATGCTATAGACTCTACCTTCCAAAGTGGCCATTTTCTCCAGGTGAACTGATCTCTGTCACCTGGAGATCAGGTGTAATAGCAGGAGATCTTCAGCCATCAGCTGGAGGTAGTCATAAAGGGTAGAGTTAGGCTGCACTCCTGAGGACAATGTCCTGGGATCAAGCCCCATTGAATAATACAGTACCTACCAATGAGTAGCTCTTGCTTAGGCTTGCCCCCTGTGTTTAGAAGCTGATACCCAAAACATAGTAGTGTATATTCTATATTTATTCCAGACCACACATAACACACACATATTTAATGAGGGTTTTTTTTTTTAGGTCAGGATTGTCAGCATGAAGTGAAAGAAAGAAAGTGACTAATGAATCATTGTTATAGTTTCCATTTCATACAAATCATAGACTATTAATTTGCTCCCCAAAAGGGAGGCTTCAATTCAATGAGCATGTTATCTTGTTCTGTCATGCATAATCACATCCAAAGCTTCAGTTTTGGAACTTCTCCTCCTCCCCCCATGCCTCTTTGTCCAAAAGGAAAAGAGACATGATGAATGATAATCAGAAAGAAATTAATAGACCCTGACCATTCTATAAAAGCACAGATCCTTTTTTTTACTTTCTTTTGTGAATGGGAAAGCTGAACATTGTCCAGCAATATTCATTAAGCACCTTCCTCCTCACATTACTGATGCCACCCTGTAGACGACAAGCAGCAAATATAATCTCATTGTATTCAAACAGAGAGAGGTACTGTTACAGCCTGAAATGGCTTCAGTGACATCAACTATCCTCCCTTGAGGTTTTTTTTTTACAGTGAAAAGTGAAAATGTTCAGGTTGACCAAATCAAATTACATAGTGCCGTGGGGAGTATTTTGTGGGTCAACTCTCCATGGGAGTTCTTCACTGCTGATGTACACAGACACTCCTCTGTGGGTTAAAAAAAAAAGGAACGGTGTAATGTTTATTTGGTCACTAGATAAGTATACAGTATTCGGGGTGTTTATCATGTATGCCAGACTTTTAGCACAACACTGAGTTTCTCAGCAGGCCTCTCATCATAATTAAAGGAATCGCCAGCCCAAGTCATTGCTCAAGAAGCTGAACTGTCACTAAAAATTTGTCAAATTGAATTCATATGTCGAGTGCTAGGATCCAGCCAGACACTGGACAAGATGTTTGGGCAAGATGTTCATTGCCAAGGAAGCAGAACAAACTTGGAATAGAAGATGCTGAAATGGTGCCAACCTGGCTCATAGATCTGTTGGCCCCTAGCCCCAAAACGACAGATATTTTCAGGTGTTCCATTTAGTAGCCCCAGAATACACTGTATACATCCCACTTCTATGCAAGTAGTCCCATGTGTTTACTTCCAAGAAAGCGTGCATATAACTGCAGCCTGGGAATCCTATTCGTGGCATTTAGTTGTGGAAATATGATTCTTCCTGTCAAACTGGGATTATTGACAGCAATAAAGCATGCAAGGTAATAATACCTCTTTGTCCTCCTAAATGGTGCCATATCTTTTGGAATATTATTGTTTCTATATAGCTGTCAGGCTGCTATCTCGGTTTCGTTATTGCCTCTGTCTCTGTGCTGTGTTGTCTGCCCCCCAAGGTCGCATGCCTAAGCCTAAGCCTGGGAACTCAGCTCCTGGGAAACTGCATTCCTGCGTGTAATCTCCCGCCTTTCCTGCCTTATAATATCTCCCAGCTAGTGAGCCTTTCATAGCTGTCATTCTATTCGTTTGCACTGTATGCCTATTTGATCAGTAAAATCCATCTGTTTGGACTCTATACGACTTTGTGGTGATTTCTGGTTCTGTGGGCCAAGGGCTGACATTATGACAGCTATCATACATCTTCACCGTTCTCCTAGCCAGGCTGGAGCCCAGGGGGGTTCGCCTGCCACTTGGATGGGAGCTGTGCAGCTCTCCAGGTGATCTACTACCCTGGAGCCCTTCTCAGAGGACCCTACTCTGTTACAGGACTTAATCGCTGAACTTTTCCGGACGAACCGAGAGGTTTGCCGCTTGAGGGGACTGGTACACGCGCAGTGGCAATCTCTTACAGGACGTCTCTGGATGTTAACATCGGAGGATACTGATGCTCGTTTAGATCTTCAGGACTTGGATCAATTACTGGACGATGCCCGATTGGCGACTGAGGATTTACAAATATTAACTGGACTTCTGGATAATCTTATTTCTCGACAAACTCTTTCTACCATGGCGGGAGCCCCACCGGAGGGTTTTTCCCTGATCCCGGATGCGGCCAGCTGCCAGGCTGAGGCCAAGCGAGTTGCTATTAGCACCGCTCTTCTCCTTGTGGAATGTACAAAGGACACCCCGGTAGCCACCTTGGCTCAAGTTTTGACCCCGACGTTTGGAGCCGAGGCATCCGCACTGGCGGTTCGAGTACAACCTCTGCTGGGCGGGGAACCTGACCCCATACTCTTGCTCCTTGAGACAGAACTTTTGCCGCGCATTACGGCAGAGGCTGCCCTAAGACTTGAGAACGCCAGAGTTCTTGCGGATCAGCAAGCCGCCGAAGCGGCTAGGGTCGCAAGAGAGAGAGAGGCGGCGGAAGCAGCCAGGGCGGCTGCAGCAAGGAATCAGGCGAACGTGGACACGCGCCCCAAGGACTATGTACTGGGACTATCAGGTCTAACCTTTTCCCCGGCGTTTGTCCCGTCGCGTGCGACCCAACGCGCACGCCGTTTGGCTGACCGACGTCGAGACTCAGATGAGTCTGAAGACGAGGATTTATATGGGGATAGCTCTCAATGGGCCACGAGCTTCCGAACCAGTAAGCCTCATCTTACTGGGGGCCCAAGTGAGGAGGTTCATCTTTTACGAGCCCAGAATCGGGAGCTCTCCGACCGTGTGGATCAACTCCAAGAAGTAATGGAACTTATGCTTCACGAGAACAGGCAATTACAACAAACCCTGATAGCTCAGAGACAGCCCGTTCCGGTACCGGGTCAGGCGGTACCCGTACAACCACCCGCTAATGTGCCTGCTCCACCCTTACCTCCTGGAGCTCCTGTTGCTCCTCCGCTCCGACCACCCGTGCAACCACCTGCTAATGTGCCTGCTCCACCCTTGCCTCCTGGAGCTCCTGTTGCTCCTCCGCCCGGACCACCCGTGCAACCGGGTCAGCCCGCGCCCGGCCCTTGGAAGCAACTCAAATTGAGGACTACGTATGACGGATCTCTTGAGACTTTGCCTTGTTTCTTGCATCAAGTGGACAGTTATATGCGAGAACAAGGTCAACTTTTCCCCACGGAAGATAGCCGGGTGCGGTACGTAGCTTCCCTCCTGACAGGCAAAGCGGCTGACTGGATGGTCCTCCAGTTTGACACCCGCTCTCGTGCGATTCGTTCCCTCAACAACTTCATGACTGCCCTGAGAAGGAGGTTTGAGGACCCCTTCCTGGGAGAAAGAGCCAAAACGGAACTTTTACAATTAAAACAAGGCTCTGCTACAGTTCGGGAATTTGCCGATGAATTTCAGCGACTGGCAAGTAAAATTGTAGGTTGGCCCGAGACCACCCTAATCCATCATTTCAGGGAAGCCTTGCATCCTGACATTCTGAACTGGTCTTACATGCGGGGCGATCCCGATACCCTCGAAGGCTGGATCCTATTAGCCGAGGAAGTGGAAAGCCGCCGCCGCTTTATTTCTCTCGTCCGTCAAAAGCACAAGGAGAAGGGCACCCAAAAGCCTCAACCCAAGGCACCACTGCTCGTCCCGCGAAATCCCCCACGTCCGCTCCAGGAACGTGAAGCCCGATTTCAGAGGGGTGCCTGTCTTACATGCGGAGAAATGGGCCACTTTGCAGCCGTTTGCCCACGCCGCCAGGAATTATTTCGTCCCAGCACGACAACCCGCGCCCGAGGTCGTCCACCACGCAGAGGCACCGCGGCCACCCGCAGCGCAGCTCCGGGAAGGCCCACACCCTCTGCACTCCATGCCGGGGACCCAGCCTCCCTGCCTGCTTCCAACGACCCCGCCGGGTCTCGGATTACAAGTGCCCCATTGGGGGACAGCTTTCCCTCTTCGGATGAGGAAAACCCTTGGATTTCTCCAGCCTTAAACCTGGAATCTCCCCTCGACTTGTCAAAAAACGGCTCCGGTCTGTGGTGAATGGAGCATCTCCACAGACCTCTCAGGATCTTCCTATCAAACCGAATGCTCCTACCAAAATCAAAGAAGTGGACTCCACCGTCTACGTAGATGCAGTTTTACAACAACTTAACGGAGGTCCACAAATCCCCGTCAAAGCACTAATTGACTCCGGTTGCTGTCGCACTCTCATAAACGAAGCCACGTTTGCTGCCCTCAGAGCCGACTCAGAGGCTTTACCCGCCCCCGTCCAATTTGCTCAAATGGACGGGAGCCAATTCCAGGGGGGTCCAGTTGATCATCGCACCATAGGGGTGGCAATGGGAATTGGTTCCCACTGGGAACAAATAGACTTCACTATAGCCCCTATCCGATTTGACGTGGTCTTGGGAATTAACTGGATTAAAGGACATAGTCCCAGTATTGATTGGGAAACAAACACTATTTCTTTCGCTAGTCCCACCTGCGACCAGCATCGGCAAAACTTTGCTCTGCCATTTCCGCCCGTTCCAGCGTTAACCTCTACTGCTCCAGTACCACCGGCTCTACCCGCTGTATACCGGGACTTTGAAGATGTCTTCGACCTTAAGGAATGTGATGCCTTACCCCCCCACCGGGCCTCAGACTGTGCGATTGAAGTGGTAAAGGACTGCACATTAACCAAAAGTAAGATTTACCCTATGAGCGCTTCCGAGCGCACTGTCCTCCGGGACTTTTTGGACAAAAACCTCGCCAGAGGGTTCATTCGCCCTTCGAATGCCCCAAACTCGGCCCCCGCGTTTTTCGTCCGGAAAAAAGAGGGCGACCTTCGCCTGTGCATTGACTTCAGAAAGCTCAATGCGGTTACCCAGACCAACGCCTATCCTATCCCATTAATATCGGATATTTTGGGACAATTACAGGAAGGCCGTGTATTCTCTAAATTAGACTTGGTGGAAGCCTACTACCGAGTCCGTATCCGCGAAGGAGATGAACACCTCACTGCCTTCTCTAGCTGTTTCGGAATGTATGAATTCCTTGTAATGCCGTTCGGATTAAAAGGGGCCCCGGGGGTCTTCATGCAACTCATCAATGAAATCCTACAT
This sequence comes from Euleptes europaea, assembly GCF_029931775.1. NCBI lineage: Eukaryota > Metazoa > Chordata > Lepidosauria > Squamata > Sphaerodactylidae > Euleptes > Euleptes europaea. Next base: position 101,840,261 of record NC_079312.1, on the reverse strand, counting down.
GACCTTCTATATCGTGGGGTGGTGGTCTACTTAGATGACATTCTCATTTATTCGAAAACTATGGACGAGCATGTGACTCTGGTCAGAGAAGTTCTACAACGCCTGCGTAACCATCAACTGTTCGCTAAACTAGCTAAGTGTGAATTTCACCAAAGCAAACTCACGTTTTTGGGATACATCATCTCCCACCAAGGTCTTCGCATGGACCCCGCCAAAGTCCAAGCCGTCCTCGATTGGACTCCCCCCACCAACCGTAAGCAAGTACAGCAATTTCTGGGATTTGCAAACTTCTATCGGGGATTCATCCCTAACTTCGCCCAAGTGGCTCTACCCATTACGGACCTACTGAAAACTAAGGGAAAAGTAAGCTCGGCTGCCTTGCCCTCCGCAAAAATCCTATGGACTGAGCAATGCCAAGCCGCCTTTCTGGCCCTCAAACGCCTCTTCACTTCGGAGCCGGTGCTACGGCACCCAGACCCAAATCAAATGTTCATTGTACAAGTCGATGCTTCCGATGTAGCCATGGGAGGGGCTCTCCTCCAACAAGGACCGGACGGTCTTCTTCACCCTTGCGCTTACTTTTCAAAAAAATTTGCGCACGCTCAATTAAACTGGCCCATCTGGGAGAAAGAGGCCTCTGCAGTTCATCATGCACTGACTTTATGGCGGCAATTCTTGGAAGGGTCTAAAGTACCCTTTGAAGTTTGGACCGATCACAAAAATCTAGCTGCCCTCACGGGGTCCCATAAACTATCGGCGAAACAACAACGGTGGGCGGAGTTCTTTGCTCAGTTCCGTTTCACCCTGAAGCACGTCCCTGGGAAGCAGAACGTTCTCGCGGATGCCCTCTCCCGTTTACCACAATATCCGGTAAAACTCGAAAGACCCACCAACTCTCTGTTCACCCCTATGCAACGTGGGGCCCTACCTATGCTGGCTGTGCAAACCCGATCCCAGCATCAACACACCTTCCCTAACTCGCAAGCTCCGCCAGCCCAACCGGCTGCCCAGCCGCCACCGCAACAGACCGGAGTTCCCGCCCCTCCTACCCCTCCGACCGCTCAGCCGCCTGCAGTCTGCGCGCCGCCGCACGTAAGCACTAACCCTATAACTATTTCTCAAATCTCCGGGACCGACGGGGGGGCTCCCTCCAAGCTCCCCATCTCCGAATCCTTTTTAACGGTCCTTCGGGACCAGTGCCTTTTAGAACGTTCCGCTCATACCCTACCTCCTGGTGTTTTGGAACAAGGGGGGTCCTGGTACAAAGACTCAAAATTGTATGTACCCAAAGCTCTCCGGAAGGACGTTTTACATTTAGCTCATGGAGCCAAAACAGCTGGGCACTTTGGGTTTCTGAAGACCCTTCACTTATTGCGCAGACAGTTCTGGTGGGGGGGAATGCGTTCCGACATTGACTCCTTCATCCGCAGCTGTCCCGTTTGTGCCGCTGCGAAACGATCGCAGGGCAAACCCCCGGGATTGCTACAACCTCTTGAAACGCCCAGCAGACCTTGGGAAGTGATTGCTATGGACTTCATGACTGATCTCCCTCTCAGTGGGGGTAAAACTGTGTTGTGGGTTGTTACTGATTTGTTTTCTAAGCAAATACATTTGATTCCATGTGCAGGGATCCCCTCTGCTCAGAAACTGGCCCGCCTCTTCGTAACGCATATATTTCGTTTACATTCGTTTCCGCGTAAAATAATTTGTGACCGCGGAAGTGGTTTCGTTTCTAAGTTTTGGAAAGCTTTCCTCAAGTTGGTGGGGGTGGAACAGGGAATGTCTAGTGCATACCATCCTCAAACTGATGGTCAAACGGAACGTGTCAATGCTGTACTCGAATGTTATTTGCGTTGTTATGTTAACTACCACCAGGATAACTGGGTAGAACTGTTACCTTTAGCAGAATATGCCTACAATAATGCCATGCATCAATCCACAGGTTTTAGCCCGTTTTTCGCTGTATATGGACAAGATTTCAGTCCCATCGTTCCTACAGATGATGTAGAGGGGGAGGGGAACCCCGACATTGCCTCCTGGGCACACGCCCTCCGTACCACTTGGCCCTGGCTCGTTAGCAACCTCGACCGGGCCAAACGTAAATACAAAGCGCAAGCTGACAAACATCGCTCCCCCGGGGGTGATCTGCAAGTGGGTGCTTTGGTTTACCTTTCCACCAAAAACCTCCGGTCCACCCAACCGTGCCATAAACTCAGCGCCAAATTCATTGGCCCTTTCCCCATTACTCGGGTCATAAACCCTGTCACAGTGGAACTGGCTCTCCCCAAATCTTTGAGGCGTGTGCATCCTGTTTTCCACATAAGCCTCCTCAAACCCCATGTTGCTTCTCCACGGTGGCATCCGGACCCACCGCCTGCGCAACCCATCATGGTGGGGGGGGAAGAACACTTCGAAGTCTCCAAGATCCTTGACTCCCGTATTCACCATGGTACTCTCCAGTATCTAGTTCGTTGGAAACATTTCCCCCCTGCCTATGACGAATGGGTGCGCGCACGGGATGTCTCCGCCCCCGACCTCGTTGACGCCTTTCACATTGCTTACCCGAACAGGCCAGCCCCCTTGCGAACTGGGAGGGGGCCTTGAGGGGAGCAGAATGTCAGGCTGCTATCTCGGTTTCGTTATTGCCTCTGTCTCTGTGCTGTGTTGTCTGCCCCCCAAGGTCGCATGCCTAAGCCTAAGCCTGGGAACTCAGCTCCTGGGAAACTGCATTCCTGCGTGTAATCTCCCGCCTTTCCTGCCTTATAATATCTCCCAGCTAGTGAGCCTTTCATAGCTGTCATTCTATTCGTTTGCACTGTATGCCTATTTGATCAGTAAAATCCATCTGTTTGGACTCTATACGACTTTGTGGTGATTTCTGGTTCTGTGGGCCAAGGGCTGACAATAGCTCTCATTCTCTCTCTCTCTCTCTCTCTCTCTCTCTCTCTCTCTCTCTCTCACACACACACACACACACACACACACACACACACACACACACAGATATTGCCAGCCTTCAAGTCTTTGTCAGTAAAAGGCAGGGGGATGATGAGGAGCCCTTTCCCAGGACTGGATCTACATTTTTTGAGGGAGTGTGTGCAAAAGTTCAAATTGATACATCATATACATAGTTTTCTTTATATAACCTGCTGCTGCCACCACCCCTTCGGCTTGCTGCCTGGGACAGGTGCCCCCCTTGGCCCCCTAGATCTGACTCTGCCCTTTCCAGGCCTGTTTTGGCTTTTGAGGGGGGATTCATTGGGGCCAGGCCGGGCAGCAACCCACTGACAGGCCCAGCTGCTTGCTAGTATTCAACAGCAGCCACTACATGAAAGATAGTATAGGGTAGTGATTAGAGTTTCAGATTAGCACATACTTCCAGCCTAACCTATGTCACCGGGTTGTTGTGAGTGCAAAATGGATGACAGCAGAACAATGTAAGCTGCTTTGGGCCCCCACTGGGGAGAAAGCTGAGGTATAAATGCAGTAAAGAAATAATCAATATAATTGAAAATGATGGAGCAGATAAGGTAGGTTGGCTGATGGATGGGAAGGAGAGAAGGAAGCAAGGAAAGAGGAAGAGGATATAGCACCTGTTAGGAGGAGGAAAAGAAGAAATAGCAAGGCAGAGGATACAGGAGAAAATGAGGTGCCCACCACTGGCAAATATGTTTTACCACCCTGGAATCTAAAGGAGAAATGTTGGAAGAATTAACAGCTTGGAAATTACATTGGTCCAGACAAAAAAGAATGCTTTCAAAATTGAAGGCATAACTACCCTGCTTGGACAACAGGAATGCTGTTAAGCTTTAAGGGCAAAGAGAAATTTCTGGTCATGGGATCAGAACCAGCAGAGGACAATGGAGTTTTGGTCCAGGCAAACCAATCAGTGGTATACTTAAAAGATGAAAGTGGACTTTTTGTTATATTAATACTATCCAGGATGGTTGAGAGCCAAGCTTCACAAGCTACATCTGTTGCTTGCTGGACTTTATTGGATTTTATTGGTTGAATGCTCTTGTACAAAAAAGCATCCCTGCACATCCATAAAGGATGTATCAGGGAGGAAGGTTCATTGAATCTATTCTTCTCAGTGACATTGCTAGAAAAACATCCAAACCCCTCATTTCTATACTTGGAGTCTGAAAAGGCATAAAACAGAAACAGACACATGACGTGGTTGACGATCATCACAGTTCTGCTCCCAGCACTGTTTTGTGATATCCGTGGTTGAACTTGAAAACGTTTGGCACAGCCCATGTCTCCTTATCTTCCATTTCCTCCTACATTTTTTTTTACATTCTGAGGTGCTAAAAGAGGGTGAGTTTCAGGTGGAAGATTTGTTCTATAAATCTCTCCGAGCTGCGTTATCTTTTCTATGCTAACCTGAAGGCTGAATGACAACCTTTATCTTGTATCTCACATTAAGGCTCCCATTACTTTTTTGTGACACTTTACACAAATACAGTTCTCTCATTTGATGAATATCTCACACCGCCAAGATTGCTAGCTGTGTCGCTCCCCAAGACATTTTGCTAACATTTGCCTGCTATTAACCTCACTACAGAACACAGTGGCATTCACACTGATGTTCCTTACACTGCATCATTCATCATGGAGACCACTCCTCCCTTTGCGCTCCATTTGAGAGTCTCCAGAGTGACAGTACTGCAAGGCCCAGATTTCTTTACTTCCTTTATGCTGCTAAATACAGGGAAACTGTTGTGATGCAAGAACTGGCATCCAGGAGGATGGAGAAGCAATGGCTAGCGAGGCAGAAATAATCCCCAGGGACCAAGAGGGCAGAGGACCCGCAGTTAAGATTCCAAAACTCTAGAATGAAAGCAGGGGTACACAACAACATTTCCCCCCATTTTTATTCATTTTGGCCATTTATGTTTGGTAATTAGCAGCACGTTCCAGGCGGAAGTGTCCCGCATATTGTTTTGATTTCTTCATGCTGAACTGTCATTCCAGACGTCACTGCGAAGCCAGCACATACCTGCTTTGCATTTCTTAAGAGCCCCTTTAACGCGATCTTTTGTATTTGCTCTGCCTCCACTTGGAAGCATTCACTGAAGGAAGCATACAGAATCCCAGCCTCGGCTTAGCTATGCAAATATTCTGGTTTTGTTTTAGAATAGATCTTCATTCCCTTAATGAATGGGTGGATTCATGAATAAATACCACATTTTGCATTTGAGTGTGCCTCATTTGGTCCTGAACTTAAAAGTTTGCTTTTCTTTCCCTACTCTGGCACAATTAGGGCTGCTATTACAACTGATCTCCAGGTGACAGAGATCAATTCCCTTGGAGAAAATGGCCACTTTGGCAATTGGACTCTAGGGCATTGAAGTCCCTCCTCTCTCCAAGCTCTGCCCTCCTCAGGCTCCACCCCCAACATCTCCAGGTATTTCCCAACCCAGAGCTAGCAACCCTAGGCACAATGGCCTGAATCCAAATTGGCCTGCTCTGTTGATTTAAAATAAAATTAAAGATGTAGAAAGATGACAGAATGATGCCCAGCTCTGATCTCTCACATAAGGACATTTCATGTTCCTCTTCAGCAAGGACCTCTTCCGCCTAATCTTGTCTGTCCCTGTGTGTGTTACTGCCTTTTAATTTTTAGTGGGATGCATCTCTTTCATCTAATAAGTTTAATCTAAAATTTCCCTGCTTTTCTGCAGCAGCACTGCCTGTCCACATTCAAGAAGGTAGAAACAAAAGGTTTACCCACTCTGCCCTCTGCAAGTGCATTGGTTATTATGGGGAGGTGGGGTCACTTCTGCCTCAAAACCTTTCAGTCTATAATAATAATATTCAGAGAATAGCCAGAGAGTCTGAGAAAAAGGCTTGTCTCTGTGCTGTTAAGCGCACCTCTAGAATAGAGAATAAAGTATCGAGTAGACAGGATCCACCGCTGATTAAACAGAATGAAGAAAAGAACTACATGCAATGATTAGTCAAACTTTAATTAAACAAAAACTGTTCACATAAACAGCTTTTAGGATAACATCTTTTGCTTGGGAGATGGTCGTTGTCAGATTCTCAGGTAAATCAGTCTCTCATCTCTTGGTGTCGTTACCTCTCGCAGTTATAAAAAGCAGATGATTAAGCATCAGAATACCGGCCATTTCAAAAAGTTTCCATATGTTGCCAATTTTCATTAGCAATTGTACTTGGCATTTAAAATATATGAAAAGAATAGAGATTTTATTTGGCTTTTGATCAATTAAAATCCAAGTGCACATCCCTAGAGGAGAATATTTGACACAACACTAAGCAGAAAGGCAAGGACATGTAAATCAGTCATGGCATATGACCATTCCCACTTGCTTGTGGCACATGGCTTTCTTGGGGCCAAATGATACGTTACATTTTTAGGCAAGTTGGATTGGGGTTCCCTGAACTTACTTTCCCTGCAGACACACAACAGTTACAGAGAAGGGCATTTTTTGGTACTTGGGAGCCTGATTCTTCTTAGAACTGAGACTTGGAGGAAGAAGAGCTCCTACTTTCATGCTGTTTTCTTGAGCCAAAATGGCCCCAGCAGGGCATTGGTTGCACAATGCTAGAGCTGCATGTGGAGTATTCTGAGCGTGCTCAGCTCCAAAGTTAGGCAAATAACTCTCTGCTAGGACCCCTTCTGGATGCACACCTTAACGTGGTGAGGGGGTTTGTGAGTGTCAGGGAAGCTGAGAGCAATACCGTAAGGGGTCTAGACTCTATCAAGAGACTAAACTCCTAGCAGAGTCACTCAAGACGGAATGGTCACAGCTGAGACACCAGACAAAGATGCATCCACCCCCTTAAGGGATCAATGGCCACATCCGCAGAAGAGAACAGGCAGTTCCAATGGGGATGGGGGTAGAGGAATCCCTGAAGGTTAGCTACTGGGCAGCAGCAGTAGTGGAAGGTGACACTGGCGGAAGATCTTTCGTAGAAAACGGCAGTGCCACTATGGCTAACTCTGGTTAGCACTGCGCAGAAGAAGGCACTGGTAAACCACTTCTGACCAACCTTTACCTTGAAAACCCTATGATGAGACAATCCAAAATGAAAAAAAGATATAGTGCTGGAAGATGGGACCCCCAGGTCGGATGGCACTCAATCTGCTACTGGGGTAGAGCAGAGGACAAGTACGAGTAGCGCTGTTCTTTATGATGCGATTGGAGTAAAGCCGAAAGGACGTTCAGTGGTTGACATGAATAGATGCAAAAGGAAAGTCCGAAGCTGTTCGACGCATATAATAGGAACATGGAATGTGAGAAGCATGAATCAGGGTAAGCTTGAAATTGTTAAACAAGAAATGGAACGCATGGACATTTCAGTCCTGGGAGTAAGTGGATTAAAGTGGACTGGATTAGGACATTTTCCATCAGAAAATTACAAAGTGTTTTATTCAGGGAATGACAAAAAGAGAAGAAACGGAGTTGCTTTAATAGTGAGGCAAGATGTAGCAAAGGCAGTCAGGAGCTATAATGCAAAGTCTGACCGAATAATATCAATCAGACTTCAGGGAAAGCCTATCAACATAAGCATCCTTCAAGTTTATGCCCCAACTACAGATGCTGATGAGGAAGAAATTGAAAGTTTTTATGCCAGTGTTCAGGAAGAAATTGATCACACACTTAAACAAGATATGCTGATAATCATAGGTGATTGGAATGCAAAAGTAGGAAACAAAGCAGAATCAAATGTTGTTGGCAGATTTGGGCTAGGAGCACGGAATGAAGCAGGAGAACGCCTCGTAGAATTCTGTGAAGACAACAATCTGTTCATTGCAAACACATGTTTCAGGCAACCAAATAGACGATTGTATACATGGACATCACCAGACGGCCAGTATAGAAATCAAATAGATTATATAATTGGAAGCAGAAGATGGAGAAGCTCTATTCTCTCAGCCAAAACAAGACCAGGAGCCGACTGCAGTACAGATCATGAATTGGTAATATCGAAAATCAAGATAAAGCTTAAGAAAAACACCAAAACATTCATAGCACCAAAATACAATCTAAGCAATATTCCGGAAGAGTTTAAAGACCATGTAAGGAACAGATTTGCATTACTAAGTTCAAGTGAATGTAAACCTGAAGAACTATGGGTGGAAACTAGAGATATTATCAAGGAAGAATGTGCAAAGACTATTCCTGTAGCCAAAAGAAAAGAAAAACCTCGATGGATGTCTGAGGAAACTCTTAAAATTGCCAGAGATAGACGAGAAGCAAAAGTAGAAGGTGACAGAAATAGAATCAAAAGTCTAAGTGCAACGTTCCAGCGACTAGCACGTAGAGACAAAGAGACCTATTATAATAACCAGTGTAAAGAAATAGAAGAGAACAACAAAAAAGGAAGAACAAGAGATCTGTTCCACAAGATCCAAGAAATCAAAGGGAAATTGAAAGCACGGTTAGGCATGCTGAAAGATCAGCATGGAAATACATTAACTGAACAGGACAAAATAAAGAAAAGGTGGGAACAATACACTGAAGAACTATACAGAAGAGATGAAAGGATCAAAGATTCTTTCCAAGAAGAATCTTTTGAAGAAGAACCTACAGTTTTAGAAAGTGAAGTGAAAGCTGCATTGAGAGCAATTGGGAGAAACAAATCACCAGGAGCAGATGGGATATCAATAGAGCTATTCCAAGCCATCAAAATCGGAGTCCATCAAAATCTTGACAAGAATATGCCAACAGATATGGAAAACAAAACAATGGCCCACAGACTGGAAACAATCCATTTACATTCCAATTCCCAAGAAAGGAGACATCAAAGATTGCAACAACTATCGGACCATTGCATTAATTTCTCATGCAAGTAAAGTGATGCTCAAAATCTTACAGCAAAGGCTGTTACCATATATGGAACGAGAAATGCCTGATGTTCAAGCTGGTTTCAGAAAAGGAAGAGGCACTAGAGATCATATTGCAAACATACGCTGGTTACTGGAGCGTACGAGAGAATTTCAGAAGAAAATCAGCTTGTGTTTCATAGATTACAGCAAAGCGTTTGACTGTGTGGATCATGAAAAGCTATGGCTGGTTTTAAAGGAAATGGGTGTGCCACTACATCTGATCGTTCTGATGCGCAACCTGTATTCTGGACAAGAGGCCTCAGTTAGAACAGAATATGGAGAAACAGAATTGTTTCCAATTGGCAAAGGTGTCAGACAAGGATGTATTTTATCTCCCTATCTCTTCAATCTATATGCAGAACATATAATTAGGAAAGCTGGATTAGATTTAGATGAAGGTGGAGTGAAAATTGGAGGGAGGAACATTAATAATTTGAGATATGCTGATGACACTACATTATTGGCAGAAAATAGTGAAGATTTGAAACAACTATTGCTGAAAGTTAAAAGAGAAAGTGCCAAAGCAGGACTACAGCTGAACATCAAGAAAACAAAAGTAATGACTACAGGAGAATTACACAACTTTAAGGTTGACAATGAGGAAATTGAAATTGTTCAAGACTTTCTATTCCTTGGCTCCACCATCAACCAAAAGGGAGACTGCAGCCAAGAAATTAGAAGGAGATTGAGACAGGGAAGGGCAGCCATGAAGGAGCTAGAAAAGATTTTGAAGTGTAAGGATGTGACTCTGGCCACCAAGACTAGATTAATTCATGCCATCATATTCCCTATTACTATGTATGGGTGTGAAAGCTGGACAGTGAAGAAAGCTGATAGGAAGAAAATAGATTCCTTTGAAATGTGGTGTTGGAGGAGAGTGTTATGGATTCCGTGGACTGCCAAAAAAACAAATCAGTGGGTTATAGATCAAATCAAGCCTGAACTGACCCTAGAAGCTAAAATGACTAAACTGAGGCTGTCGTATTTTGGTCACGTCATGAGACGACAAGAGTCACTGGAAAAGACCGTCATGATAGGAAAAGCTGAGGGCAGCAGGAAAAGAGGAAGACCCAACAAGAGATGGATTGACTCAATAAAGGAAGCCACAACCTTCAATTTGCAAGATCTGAGCAAGGCTGTCAAAGATAGGACATTTTGGAGGACTTTCATTCATAGGGTCGCCATGAGTCGGAAGCGACTTGATGGCACTTAACACACACACACACAGGACCTTTCAGGCTAGGGGAAATAGTGTAGAGGAGAAGATAGGAGAGCCTCCTTTGCCTACGCTGCAATTCCAAGCTGAACTGGGCTCCTGGGGACGTTAACAATGCCTTTCCTAAGTCCAGGTCGGCCCTGTTGATCCCTGGGGAACAAAAGGAGCATGTGTACCACTGCAGTGGCTGGTGAAGAATGTTGGTCTTGGCCACAAGAGCAGATTTTAAGCAGAGGAAGTGAAATACATTCTCAGTTCTGGAAACTGCTGTTGGTAAAGAAAGAGATGGATCGCTAAGGTGCTACCTGAAGGTGGGGATCCTTGCCAATAAGATATAATTAACAAATAAATTATGACTTTTCTAACATAATCCTATCATTATTATAAAGACGGGACTTTTGATGATAATGTTAATAATGGTAAATATTATAATAGTAATCAGTCTGAGGCTACTGATGTAACAACAGGGAAAGTTTTGTTAAATTTAGTATACCTGCATGATCCCCTTTTCACATTTCTGAAGATGCCAGCAATGACTACCGTAATTTTAATAAGTAATCATTGTTCTGTATACATCATCATTCTGACCTATCATTCCATCATTCTGACCTATGGCTACTGATATTCAAAGAGGAATCTGACCAGCAGTAGACAGTATTTGAATGATTGTATGTCTTTTTCTTCACTGTAATTAGCAGCAAGCCAGGCTATTCTGATCTTGTCAGATCTCAGAAGCTAAGCAGGGTCGGTCCTGGCTAGTATTTGGATGGAAAACCACCAAGGAAGTCCAGGATTGCTATGTAGAGGAAGGCAATGGCAAACCACCTCTGTTAGTATCTTGCCAACCTCCCGGGACTATGTAGGAAAATAACAGCACACAGGCTCCCTACAAATGAAATAAACTACAATTTTTAAAGTTTAAATTCTTATTCTTATCACTATAATATTTACAATATTTACAACAACATTCAAACATTACACTCACAGGTGTTCCAAAAATATTCAACAATCATTAACATAGAACGAAGCGAAAAAGGACCGAAGTACTTGCAATTCCCCATATACTGGTGAAGAATAGTAAAGCTGTGTCTTGATACAGCACCGGGTGTTATATTTGTTATATTGTCGAAGGCTTTCACGGTCAGAGTTCATTGGTTCCTGTAGGTTATCCAGGCTGTGTGACCGTGTTCTTGGTAAGTTATATTTGTTTGGTTGAACCTCTAGGTACTAGCTGGAAATTTGCTATTACAACTGATCTCCAGCTGATAGAGATCAGTTCACCTGGAGAAAATGGCTGCTTTGGCAATTGGACTCTATGGCATTGAAGTCCCTCCCTTCCCCAAACCCTGCCCTCCTTAGGCTCCACCCCAAAAACTTCCAGCCGGTGGCAAAGAGGGACCTGGCAACCCTATAGCTAATTCAGTGCCAAGATCACATATATCACAAATATACATAGCAAATGAAATTGTCCAGCTTTGCTAATCTGTCATCCAGAAGGACTCTGGTTTCCAACGGACTGCAAAAGTACTATAAAAAAGAACATGTCCAGCTTCAGCAACACTAAGCCATAAGCAGAAACATCTACTACATTATCATCAAACCATGCAATGCCCTGGCTGACAGGGAACCAGGAATCTACACCCAGGAATCACAATGTATCCGAATGGCATAGAGAACAACGTTCAGATTCTTCTGTGGCAGTCTCTTGTGGGAAGAATCAATCAGAATGGTAGGAGGTACATGGTACAGAGTCAGCCGCTGTGGTCATGCTAGCTCTAGGAAGATTCCACATTACTTCCAGGGTATTAGAGGGGTAGGGAAATTAGGAAGTTCTTGCTGACAGCAAACTATCAGCAGCTGAATTCCATCTGGGCTAAGTTTGTCTTCTTTTTGCAGGTACTATAAAGTTTGAGCATGATCAGACGCATGAGCTCTTGGGCATGAGCTAGGGTTGCCAACTCTATGTTGAGAGATTCCTGGATATTTGGAGGTGAAGCCTGGGAAGGATAGAGTTTGGGGAGGTGAAGGACCTCTGTGGGGTATAGTGACAGAGCTCCCTTCCATAGCAGCCAGTTTCTGCAGGGGAACTGATCTCTGTAGTCTGGAGGTCAGTTTTAATCCTGAGCGATCTCCAACTGAATGCTATCCCACCCAGACATTTTTTGTTGTTGGTTGGTTTCCTTATATTTAACTTTCATTGGTGTAGTGAACCATTTAGTGTTCCTCTAGGAACAAAATCAAAAGCAGCAAATATATAATTAACAGAACAATCAGATCATTTCTCTCTCCCCCTTCCAGTGACTCTGCAACTTTAAAACAGACATCAAGACACAAACGTGAGTACAACATACTAACATCAGTGAAATTGTTAATTTTATACATTTGTATTATGAATTTTTTCCAGTTCTTTTAGTTCATTTCTGAATGCACATCCCTAATAATCATCCATTTCCCCCATGAGCTGTGGCTTCCCACTGCATGCAGAGATACAAATGAAAAGCAGCTCTATATCCAACGGTAACTGCAAAAGAGTTTTTTAATTAAAAAATTAACTATGCTATAACCACCTGTAGCGGAATGGGCCACTAACAGCAGCATCAATAGAAAGTTTCAGGAGGTTGCTTCAACAACAAATTATCAGATGTTTCTTTGATTTCTGAAGAATCAAAAGTAGGATAATGGAGCATCATATTGAAAATATTAGGATAATGGAAACTGGGGCCAAGGTGTGGTTAATAGTCCTAAGGCTTTTTATCTTAGACACATTTCCTTAGAAAAAAAATTGCTTTCACCTTGAAAGGTATTAGATACAAAATATTGTCGAAGGCTTTCACGGTCAGAGTTCATTGGTTCTTGTAGGTTATCCGGGCTGTGTAACCGTGGTCTTGGAATTTTCTTTCCTGACGTTTCGCCAGCAACTGTGGCAGGCATCTTCAGAGTAGTAACACTGAAGGACAGTGTCTCTCAGTGTCAAGTGTGTAGGAAGATATAGTCAGAAAGGGGTTGGGTTTGAGCTGAGTCATTGTCCTGCAAAAGTAATGTGCTAGTCATTGTCCTGTAAGTATCAAGATAATGTGCTAATGATGGTGTGGTATGTTAATATGGAACCATTGTATCCTGAAGTGATCTGTTAATGTGTGAAGTCCAAAGCTAATCTGCATGGCTATTGTTGACTATAGTCTTTGGAGGTTTTTTAGGACAGGAAGCCAAGCCTTATTCATTCTTAAACTCTCTTCTTTTCTGTTAAAGTTGTGCTGATGTTTATGAATTTCAATGGCTTCTCTGTGCAATCTGACAAAATAGTTGGTAGAATTGTCCAGTCTTTCAGTGTCTTGGAATAAGACCCTGTGTCCTGTTTGTGTCAGTCCATGTTCAGCCACTGCTGATTTATCAGGTCGGCCAAGTCTGCAGTATCTTTCATGTTCTTTTATCCTTGTTTGTATGCTGCATTTTGTGGTCAAGTATTGCTCATTTCTGGACTGATTTGCTGCAAATGGCAGCAACAGGTAGCATCTGTGACGGTGCTGCCCATTGGCTGAGAATGCTTCAGCTGCTGCAACTGATGCTTCTCATTGGCTGAAGAGTCAGCAAAGACCTTCCCTGTTCCCCTTGGGAAGAATTTTTGCTGGGCCTTCAGCCAATTAGAAGGAGCTGCTACAGTAGATGAAACATCAGGGATGCTGCTGGTTGTTCTGTGGAGCTCTGGAGGCTATCATCTGTCCTTGAATGTTAAATCCACATTCCATATTACTAGGCTTCTTCTACTTTTTCAAGAAAAATATAATCCCAATACCAGTACAACCCTCAAGTCACAAAATAGGATGGCTCATTAGGTGCCCAATATTGTTCATTGGGCTACAAATCACATGTAGCATGGTACAGTGCCGTGCAAGATAATCCTTATTGTGCTGTTCTGTACCATGCTCCATAGGGGAAGTAGTCTGACAGACAGTGTCAGGGCCCCTGTTGAAAGATGGAGGGGAAGGGCTGTGGAAGCATCTGCTTGACATGCAGAAGGTCCCAGGTTCAATCCCTGACATCTCCAGTTAAAGGGACTAGACAAATAGGTGATGTGAAAGACCTCTGCCTGAGACCCTGGAGAGCCTCTGCCTGTCTGAGTAGACGACACTGACTTTGATGGACCAAGGGTCTGATTCAGTATAAGGGAGCTTCATGTGTTCATGTGCGTAAGTAGGGAAGGATTCCCTGACCACATGGTTATGGGGAGAGACCAGCTGGCTGGAGGGCAGACTGATCCTGAAGTGGGGAAGAAGCGTGCCTAGTAGTATTTTAAAAAAAGACAAAATAGGTTAAAATAGGGAAGGGAAGCAAAATGGGAGAGAATAAGTCATACTCTGTCTTGAAGATGCAAGGATCCAGAATTGTAGTGTTGTAGTAGTGGAAGAGGGATGGCTAAGATCATCTACAAAGTTGCAGTAGCATGGCATTCTAAAAGACCTGGGTTTATCTGAGTTTCAGAGGTGAAGTCTAGCCCTTGGTCACACTGAGCGCATTACTAGCTGTTAAGATCCCACTGGAACAAGGGTGTAACATGGGAGTGCCTATTGGTGGATTCAGGGCTATACTCTGATTGGTGCAAGTGAAGGTCTGAGATCCTGTAGATGTGTGTGTGTCAGGATTCAGGTTATGAGTGGCTAACTGGTCTGACCTATGAGGGAAGGGGTACCTGAATATTTATGCGATGATCACCTGGGGCAGATGTTAAGTTTTAGTTTGATGGTGCCCAAGAGATGAGCAAATGGCCGTTTTTTGCATATACTTGCTCTGTGCAGAATTGTATTTGCAAAAGGGATACAAAAGGGTTTTTAATTATTTTATTTTGAAAACCTAGGTCATTGTATATGAGCCAAAAGCTGTGAAAAACTTAAGGGACTATCAAAGGAACTTTGCCAACTCTGGGTTCAGAAATTCCTGGAGATTTGGGGTTAGAACCTGAGGAAGGCAGGGTTTGTGGAGGGGAGTGACCTCCACTGGGTTTAATGCCATAGAGTCCAACCTCCAGAACAGCCATTTTATCCAGGGAAACTGATCTCTCTAGTTTGGAGCTTAGTTGTAATTCTGGAATATCACCAGGGAGTGTGTGTGCACAGGCCAGCTGAGGAAAAGATTTCCAAAGCTTTCTAGTAGACTAACCTTCCTCTGGCAGTTAACTGCCAAAACGACTAGGAGGAGGGGTGCAACTCCCTCAGTTCTCTCCATGCTACTGCCGGAGACCCCAAGAAACTAAGATTCCAGAGAGTTCACAGTGGGGCAGGAGAGAGGGATGTGTGCCTGCACTGAAGACCACTCCATGAACAACAGTAAGTGCAACCCTGCCGGAATCCCTGTTTTAGCCAGAATCTGGAAAATGTGGGCAAAACATGCGGGGAGAGCGAGGCAACCTCTGACAGATGGAAAAGGCATGCATAATCAAAAGGAAGCCTAGAAGCAGTTAGCGGGGTGACCGAGGGGAAACAGCCCTGAGTAAAAGGCATGAGTTAAGGAGGTGGATGTGAAGCCGTCAAAGGAAGAGACTTTCCCAACAGTCGTTTAGCGTCCCATATTGACATTCACCCAGAACTGTCTTATAAAGGAGCAGGAAGCTCTCAACAACAACAACACAAGTGTCCCAACCAAAATACTTGCAAGAACGTGACAAAGAAAAACAACACTCTGTTGGAGAGAGCAATGATACTTAAAGTGGCATTGAACAGCCAAGTGCTTAGGACAAAGTGTGATAGCCAATATCAACCCACAAGAATGGGTTCTGTGAAGTTCCGGGTCGGGCGACCCCCCCGCCGCAAGCGCGAAGCCGCGCTCCTGCTGCTCGCTGCCGCGGGGCTTTAAATCAGCCCCCGAAAACATCCGGCAAGCGGCACCCCTCGGTGAAAGAGGGGGTGCAGAGTCGGGTGCCGGTGCTGGAGCCGCCATCTGAGCGATAGCCGTCGAGAAATCGGCGGCGGTTGCTCTGGCGGTCTTCAGCGAAGAGCCGGCGCCATCTTAAAGAGACGGCAGGAGAGAGCGAGGTGGGACCCGATTTTTTTTCTTCCTTTTTCCAACTTTGGACTTTAAATAAATTTTATATTCTTCGCAAGTATTAATTTGGGGTGTGTGGCATTATTCCTTTTTACAAGAGACATTTCTGAACTATCTATAATTCAGTTACGCTCTGTGATTTCTTCTTTTGGCTTTTTGCCAGTTGGCTGACGCACATTGGAAAGAAAAACACTTTGCCAAACAAGATCTGAGAAACTAAAAGCAAGAAGTGGAGAATAATCAAGTGACATGGCTTAGAGCAGTATAGATGTCATAGTGATTTTTTCTCCAAACTGTTTTTTTTTCTCCATCTGAATAAAGTTTAAAATGAGCTAAAAAGAGACTTTTTGCCCCCCCCTCCTCCTTGGACTACAAATACCAGATTTTCTTCTAGTGCATTAATGGCTGAGAAGCATACTAAGGACATTCTTAAGGACACAAAGTTGGTGGTACAGCCCCCTATCAGACGTTCTTCTGTAACCCAAATAACTCAGACAACCAAGCTGACAACTTCTCCAATAGCATCTACATCTATAACAGCTAAGATGCCTTTAAAAACTAAACCTGAATCAAAACCTGAAGTGACTCTGAACTCTGTGTTTGAACTGCTAACTAAGACTCACCAGGATGTTACAGAAATGAAGCAGGAATTATCCCAAAATACAGTTGTCACAGCCCAGAACTCTGCTGCAATAGCTGCTCTTCAGGACTCAATCTCTGCCCTATCTGTCAGACAAGATAAGGTTGAAACCAAGCTCAAAAAAAATTCACAGGAGATTAAAGAAATCAAGAAGAAGGTGGATACCTTGGAAATGTCGATAACATCTGCAGATGACAGACAAGAGATACAAAATGACCAGATGGCAATGATGGAACTCAAGATAAAGGAATCCTCCCTACGTATACGTGGTTTGAGAGAGAAAATTGAGGATCGGGACCTACGTGGCTATCTAACAGCCCTCTTGGCAGATTTTCTACAAGAATCTGAAGAAGTCATTGCAGGGATGATAGTGACAACTTACAGAATAAATTCGGTATATGCGACAAGGAACAAAGTACCCAGAGATTGCCTGCTCCAACTGTTCTCCAGAAGTCACAGAGATTTAATACTTAACACTCATTACAAGACACCACTGAAGGTTGGAGATGAGTCTCTGAGATTGATGAAAGAAGTACCTGCAAGGTTGCTGAGAAAAAGGAAGGATTTTATGGAGATTGCTCAACGCTTAAGGCTCAGTGGAATACAATTTCGATGGGAGTTCCCACAGGGTCTATCCTTTACTTTCAAGGCGAAGAGGTTTAAGTTCACTGATGTGGATAAGGCAGACCAGTTCTTACGAAGATATGACACTGAACTAGCCAAACCTTCCAAAGCAGCTAAACAATATCCAACCAGAGAATCTACAGAAGAAGAAAAGGCATCTGAAGCTTCTGGAGGTGGAGATACACCAACAATTCCAACAGAGGACTCTCCAAATGATGATACAGAAGAATGAATAAGAATGGGGGGTAGGGGGGTGGCAGTGGTCGGTGGTATGTATACAAAAATTGATTGTGGGAATATGGACTCTAATTGAAATTTGATATGTTACAGGTGTTATCTTGGAATGTGAATGGATTGAATTCTCCCAATAAGAGGAGGAAAGTATTTCATCATTTACGGAAAACTAATGCAAGTATTATTTGTTTACAGGAAACGCATATACTCCCAAGTGATGTATTTAGACTAGAACAAACAAGATTGGGTACTCTATTTACAGCATGTAATGATAGTAAGAAAACTAATGGTATTGCTATGTATATCCCTGCTTCATTGCAACCAAAACTTATCTACCAAGATACGGAGGGAAGGGTTTTGATGTTGGAATTATTATTTAATTTTCAAAAGGTGCTACTTGTGGGAATATATGCACCTAACATAAACCAGAAGTTATTTTATGAAAAACTAACTACATTATTAGCTGAATTTGCTACTGAAAAAATGATATGGATGGGAGATTATAATGGTGTTAAGGTACCTAAGATTGATAGATCTGGGAAAAAGAAAAAAGCAAACAACGAAGGAAAACTGCCAGAAATTTTTGACACTCTTGTAGATCAGTGGGATATGTTTGATGTCTGGAGGTTGATGCATGGTAATAAAAAGGGATATACTTTTTTTTCACAGAGACATCTTACATATTCCAGGATAGACATGATATGGTTGTCAAAGGGCCTGGTAGAGAAATCAGAAAATTCAGAGATTCTGCCAAGGGTGTTATCAGACCATAATGCGGTTCTAGTTAAAATAGAAATGGGAAATGGAGGTTATAAGCCCTGGAGAATTAACGATTTTCTTTTAAAAAATAACAAAATAGTTAATAAACTGAAGGTGGACATATGTAATTACTTTAATGAAAACATAGATAAAGGTACCAGTAAAGAAATAGTTTGGGATGCTGGTAAAGCAGTAATTAGGGGAATTTTGATTCAACAGAATACTAGATATTATAGGGAAAGGGAAAAAAAGAAAAAAGGTATACTAGAGGAAATAAAACATGCGGAACGAGATTTGGGTAGATTGCAAGATAAAGAAGCTAAACAAGAGCAATTGAACAAGATTAGAAATTGGCAACACCAGTATGAATTTTTAATTGCTGAAGAGATAGAAAGAAGAGTGATGTATAATAAGCAAAGATTTTTCGAACATGCCAACAAACCGGGTAAAATGTTAGCTTGGCAACTCAAACAAAAAGAAAAAAAAGTACCAATAACCCAAATTAGAAGGAATGGTAAGATAACAAGAGTTAAAGGAGATATAGTTGATACATTTGTCAAATATTATATAGATTTATACAAAAAGAATTTAGTTTCAGAGGAGGAGATGGAAGTTTATCTTACTAAATGTGATTTGGGAAAAATAACACAGGATCACAAAGAATGGTTAGATTCCCCAATATCTAAGGATGAATTGGAACAAGCAATTAATAAAAGTAAACTGAATAAATCTCCGGGACCAGATGGTTTTACAGCATATTACTATAAAATTTTTAAAGAACAGTTAAGTCCCTATCTTTTGGAAGTGATGAATCTAGGTTTGAAAAAAGGTATTATTCCCCAGACATGGACTTAAGCAAATATAGCACTGATACCAAAGGCTAACTCTGATCCATTAGAAGTTAAAAATTATAGACCAATTTCACTATTAAATATTGATTATAAATTATATGTAGCAATTTTAGCTAATAGATTAAAAAGAGTATTGAATCAATTAATACACGAAGACCAAGCTGGATTTTTACCAGGTAGGCTGATTAGTCAGAATGTTAGGGTGGTAATAGATCTCTTAGAATATGCTGAACAAGATACAACACCAATAGCTCTAATATTTTTGGATGCTGAAAAAGCTTTTGATAATGTTAATTGGCAGTTTATGATTAAGGTTTTGGAGTTTATGGATTTTGGTGAAAGTTTTAAAACTGCTATAAAAGGTATTTATACATATCAAACAGCTAGTTTGATTGTAAATGGTCAATTATCACCAAAGATTGAAATTCAAAGGGGAACGAGGCAGGGTTGTCCTCTTTCCCCTTTACTCTTTATTTTAGTGTTAGAGATTTTATTGAATAATTTTAGAAAATCTAATGATGTAGTAGGTTTACGAATTGGGAGAAATCAATATAAACTTAAGGCTTATGCTGATGATTTAGTATGTTTTTTGACAGATCCGATTGAACAGTTTGATAGATGGAATAAAATTTTGGAGGTTTATGGAAAGCTTTCAGGTTTCAAAATTAACAAAGCTAAAACCAAAATATTGGTTAAAAATATGACTCTTTCGCAGCAACAAATATTAAGCAAAAAGACGGGACTCAGTATTGATAATAAAATTAAATATTTGGGTATAGTGATATCGAATAATAATCTTAATTTATTTCAGGACAATTATGTAACTCATTGGAAACAAATAAAAAAAGATTTGATATGTTGGGGAAAAGTACCCTTATCACTTTGGGGAAGAATAGCTGTAATTAAAATGATGGTATTACCTAAAATGCTTTTTTTGTTTCAAAACTTACCAATAGTGACAGGTACACAGACATTTGAAAATTGGAAAAAAGATATTATGGCATTTCTTTGGGGTAAAGAAAGACATAGGATTGCATATAATAATTTAATTGAATCAAAGGAAACGGGAGGATTGGGATTACCTGATCTAAAACTGTATTATCAAGCTGCATGTTTCACCTGGATTAAAGATTGGATCCTATTAGAGAATCCAAAGTTATTAGAATTAGAAGGATATAACCTTCGTTTTGGGTGGCATGCTTATCTATGGTATGAGAAACAAAAAGTGAATAAAGAATTTAACTTACACATTATTCGGAAAAATTTATTACAAATATGGAATAAATATAAAGTTGTTCTAGAAGCTAAAACTCCCGGATGGCTAAATCCCATAGAGGCATTTATGCGAAGAGGTGCACATTTAAATTTGGATTGTGGAAATTATAGAGAAATGTTAGATTTCAGAGATGGGGTATGGACACTGAAGACACGTGAACAACTTCAAATAAAAGATTGGTTTATGTATTATAAATTAAAAGACGTTTTTCTTAAAGATAACAGACTGGGATTTAATTGTACTAAATCTAATTTTGAGGTAATACTTTTAAAGGGTAATAAAGGGTTGATTGGAAGGATTTATAAAATACTCATAGAACTGAATTTAGAACAGGAAAGGATAAAACCGGTTATGTTGAAGTGGATGAGAGATTTGGGTTATAATATTGACCTGGAAATTTGGGAAAACTTGTGGAAAAATGAGTTTAGGTTTACTATTTCGAATGAAATAAGGGAAAATCTATATAAAATGTTTTATAGATGGCACATAACTCCGGTTTTACTAAGTAAAATGAGAAAACATGATGAAGCCCTCTGTTGGAAATGTAGCACAGAGATAGGTACATTCATGCATATATGGTGGTTTTGTGGAAAAATTAGGAGATTCTGGCAACTAGTTGTTAATGAGACTAACAATCTGATTAAAGTAAAAATTAAGAGAGATCCCGCTTTTTGCTTGTTGGGTATACCACAAAAAGACTTGAATAAAGCTGACAGAGTCGTATGCCAATATAGTTTCGCAGCAGCAAGGATTGTTATTGCTAAAAAATGGAAGCAAACAAATAAACCTTCAATTAAAGAGTGGAGAGAAAAACTATGGATGTATATGCGGATGGCCAAGCTTACATTGTCTTTACAAGCTAAAGACATGGACGAATTTAAGAATACATGGTTAAAGGCCGCTGCATATTGGGATAAATTGGCAAAAACAGAATTTAAAAATATAGTTAACGAATTATAGTATATTATGATTTCAATTAAGATAAAATAAAGTGATTTTTTCTAATGACACGACACTCCATCGGAAGTTCATGGGTGATGGGCACGGTGGTGGGGGTTGTTTGAATTTGGGCGCAATATATATACTTATATGAATAATAATGTACCAGTAATTATGCCCTATAATTGTATGTATTATTATTACTTTTTCTTCTTTTTTATGTATTTTGTATTTTTTTTTGTTGTTTCTTTGCTTTTTTTTATTTCATTTCATTATTTCTTTTTTGTTGTTATAAAAAAAAAACAATAAAAATTATAAAAAAAAAAAAAAAAAAAAGAATGGGTTCTGTGAGGGTGCTAAAAAGTCCTTCTTGAAGCCTGAGAGATCAATACAACATAGTGCTGGGTCCCTAGCAGACCAAACTTAAGAAAATCACATTCCAGGAGTGTAAGGAGTGTACAGATGTTTGGTATCAGAAACTAGGATAAATATAGCATTGTGAGGCATGAGGACTGAGAGGCAGTTATTATTTATTATTCACTTGAGTTATTTACAACATTTCTAAGCTTTCTTTCCACCCAACCTAGGGTACCCAAGGTGGTGAGCAATAAAAAATATTAAATCACGATTAAAATATATATGGAAATATATATAAAAAACAATTAAAGCAAAATACATAAGCACATGGATTGGAGGAATGGTCCATGCAGTCCATACAGGTTCCACAAATCTGAGAATCAGCTTTCCCAGGGTTGGGTACCAATGCTGGCGGAGGGGAGCATGGGAAAGATTCACAACCATCAGTTCCTTCTGCTGACAGATTGCAGGATTCAACCCAGGATTCCTCAGTGGGCCCCTCTTCCAAGTAAACATTGTCTGTTTATAACCTTAGTATGCGAAGTTGACCCTCACACAATATAACTGATAGAGTTGCTGTCCATGGTAGATTTTATAGCTGGTGAAGAGATTCATGGGCAAAAGCTAGTTGACTGACTTTTGAGTGTATGTGCTGCGTTGTGTGGGAAGGTCTGGTATCTGGCTCTTTCTCAACACGTTGCAGTGTCTGCTTCCTCCTGGCACTCAGATTCCCTTTGATAAGGAAGAACAAGTCATCTTAACACTAATATTACTTGGAATATTCAACGAAATTAGTTGCTTTGGTGATATACGTTTGTTTAGATCAATATGTCATTCCCTTATCACAAGGGTATTTGAAAAACCATGCATACATTTCCATGGCAAAGTAAATCAAGCAGTTTATAAGGACTGGGTTTGGTACTCAGCCAATGAATGGAGACAAGAAGATAATGCAGGCAATGCCTGTGTATGCTTGTGCTGCTTATTTTTTTAAATGCATGTATGGAGGGAAATGCTATGTTAGTGCAGTCACTGTTATTTTTAAAAGATTCTGTCCAGCATACCCTCTGAGCCCGACCTTCGGGTTGGGGAGAGCGGGGTAGAAATGTAATAAATAAATACATGCTTGCTTCCAAGGCATCTATGGTTGTTTATGCATGGGTACTTTCACTCACATTTGCCCCCTGGGTCTGTCTCAGTTGTTCCTTGGAGTTATGCATGAGTATTCCGTCCATTAGAGATGAACTCGCTGCCAGCCCTTGCAATGTCCGGGACTTCCCATTCCTCTGTTAACCCGACTCTTCCATCTTCCGTGAGCAAAGCCCAGGTGAAATCCCCATGCAAAAGGCAATTGGGGGCACACAAGCTTGGTTTCTTTCACAGCCAATTACAAAGCAGCATGTCCAGAGGCGAGGATTGAACTATTTCCTGCTTCCTCAGAGCTCTTACTGAGCAGAAGAAAATCTTTTTAAAACCAAGGCTTGAATTTCTCTCTCCACTTTTCAGATTGCTCTGTTTTTTATGTTGTTCTTAAAATGCTTTTTAATGTGGCAACTGGGTTTTTTGGGGGGAATTTTCTCTCACAGTAAGCACTACAAGCAAGCCAATGACAAAGCAGCATTTAAAGGGGTGGGGACTTGATTTGAGCTTGGAGACTGCTGGTGCATAGATTCCCAACAGGAAAGTGTGGGTCCAGCGAACAACGAACCTCAGGTAAAACTCCCATGCATAAATGACCTATATACCCCTGTCACATGGGAGATGGACAGAATGCACTGAATCAACAATGGTATATCTTCAGAGCATTGTTATCGTGAAATTGGGTCTGTACTTGGGACTGTATGGGTTCTGCTGCTGGCAATGGCATTATATCCTGGAGTGGTACTGGGTCTGGCTGCACATGCTCAAGACCCCAGGCACATTAAGCAGCATTAAGATGCTATGCTATGCTAAAGGCTTCACTGCAGATGCCCAGAAGTGTCTGAGTATAGTGCACAGAAATTGGCATCACTAACTGCATAATGTCTCAAAGGCTTTCACATATGGCGCATTCAAAAGTTCTGGGTAGCCCCTGGAAATATCACTAGGATCTAAATCAGTGGTTCCCAAACTTTTTGGGCCACCCCCCTTGGTTCCACAAACTCAACCCAGTGCCCCCTACCCTATCCAATAACACAGTTGAAGATGCTCACCTCTAGCACCCCTTGTTGCCTCCTTGCCTCTTAGTGCCCCCTAGGTAATCTCCCCCCAGGGGTTGGTACTTCCCACTTTGGGAACCACTGATCTAAAAGAATGACACCAGGCTTCGCCAAATATTCCTGAAGCAGAACAGTTGTGCCCATCTCCGGAGGACAGCCTTGGCAAAATCAATATATATTTTTAAATCCTCTGCCCCCTTTAATTTCATAATATTTTGAAAAATTGGCCCAGGATTGTTTGTCTTCCTTTGTAGCTGACATCAGTTTTCAAGCACCTGGGCTTCTGCTCTCAAGGTTCAGCTTCGCAACCGAGGGACCTGCTGGTTGATTTAGAGTGTGAAAAATGATCTGCGGTGGGGGAGGAGAGTGCTTTAATGACGCTTTCCCCATATGCCAGGAAAGTAAATCTTCAGCATGTGATAAAAGAAGGCAGCTGGAGACTTGTTTATCATCTTTAAGGACTGCAGTAAGATAAGCCTAAACCTCACTTCAAAAACTCCAGCAGGAGTTCTCTCTTTCCAAGTGGACTTCTGGTGAAAGGGATACATCTGATAGCAGAGGCGGGCTTGTGGGAAGCATTTGGTATTAGATTAGTTCCTTCAGAAATGGATTTGCCCTCACATTTTGGACTGTTTAACTCATGCATTCTTATGTGTGTAAAGAAAAGCAGCCTTGCTTTTCTTTTCGTTACCAAAGATTGGTTCAGGCTGAGGCCTTCAGTGTTTTGATATCAAACTCCGGGAGCTGATGACCGAAACAGCTCTCTTGCGAACCATTCCTGTGGGAAGTCACTCCCCTTCCCGTGGGAAGTCACTTTCAGTTTGGGGGAAGGTGTGAAGGCCGGAGGCATCCCTATACTGCTACCTCCACTTCAAAGCAAGCCTTCCTATTGTTAGAGCCGTAACAAACAGCTATCTGTTCCCAAGGTGGCAATTCTGCCAGAGGCCTGGTATCTCTAGAGCCGGAGAGAGCCCAGATGTTTTGCATTGCTGCAGAAATGCAAATTCATCCTTAGCTTCAAAGGCATAGAGATGACATGCCAATTAATTTACAGGTTATTGATTTCTTGGCAATTCCATTGGGCAATCCCGTCACCTGATGGGATTGAACAGATAAATATGGACCTGTTCTGATCCACAGACATGAATGTCTTGGCGTGCTGGTCGCGTCATGACTTCATCATTCCTTTGGGATTTCCCTTGCCCTTAGGGGAAACCAAATGCTTGACGGAAACTCTGGACACTGAAATCTACAGATTCTTGGAACTTTGGAAACTCTGGTAAAACCTTTGCCTAACAATCCTTTGTCTTTTATAACCTCTCTCTCTCTCTGACAAGCTGTGCCAATTGCTGAACTTAAGAACTGAATGTGTAGTTAGAGATATCAAAACTTTCTTATTTTGTGCAATATGCTTTCACGACTGTTTCCTTTCTGTAACGAGCACAATCTTAAATAAATTTGTTAGCCTTTAATTGGCGTGTCTGTAAGCTTCTTGGGGTCTCAGGCCTAAATCCATAGTGCCTTTTTGGGGTTTTTGATAAACCACCTACCATTTGTATTTTTGTGAAAGTAGCCCTCCCTTGACAGAGTCTCCGCTCTGCAAGGTCGGTGTCTTTCTATTTGGTCTTTTTGGAAACTAGCTGGGGAAGAGGTGCTCTCAGCTCCTCCCTGGAAAGCTAGCCTTTTGGAATTGAGGGCTGGTGGCAGTCTACCTGTACTGCGCTCTAGGAGGAATTCTGGAGTCCAGTAGGTGATTTAGGTTTTCTGAGGAAAATATTTGGCAACTCTTGGACCAAAGAGGAACTGGCCTGACGGTGGTCAGACTGGGTTTCCTCTACAATGTGGACACCATTTGAAGTTGTTTTATTGGTCTCATCACTCTGCCTTCCTGTCTTCTTTGATCAGTGGCCCACCTTTTCAGACCATGGCGGAGTTTGGATAGTGGTTGGAACATAACTGAGCCTGCATGAAAAATCAGTGATGTACACACATCAGCACATGAAGCTGCCTTATACTGAATCAGACCCTTGGTCCATTAAAGTCAGTATTGTCTACTCAGACCGGCAGCAGCTCTCCAGGGTCTCAGGCATGCCAAGCAGATGCTCTTATCACTGAGCTACGGCCCTTCCCCAATAAATAAGCTCACCTTATACTGCCTTATACTGAATCAGACTCTTGGTCCATCAAAGTCAGTATTGTCTACTCAGACTGACAGCGGCTCTCCAGGGTCTCAGGCAGAGGTCTTTCACATCACCTACTTGCCTAGTACCTTTAACTGGAGATGCTAGGGATTGAACCTGGGACCTGCTGCATGCCAAGCAGATGCTCTACCACTGAGCCACAGTCCCTCCGCAAAAGGGAGTGTCTGTCCATGTACAAATGGACCTTTGGAGATAAAGATAATTTTTGCTTTTGGTGACTCTTCCTCCATTTTTTGTTGTTGTCTTTTTTTGTATAGAGAAATTGTTCATCTGCACATAATGGAAAGTTTCTTAGTTTTCAGCCAAAAATTATCACAATCCTTCATTGGAGCAAAACACTGAAAACAATTAGAGGGTATGCATGGAAGTCTGCTAACTTTTGGATTGGCTTTGTAAAAAATCTTTAGTACATTCGAGACCTCTGATGATCAGCATACTGACAGAGACTGAAGTAAAGGCCTTAGAAAATCCAAATACCTACCGTATATTCCATTGATATGTTAAAATGGGACCTGAAATTTACCATATAGTCACAAAAAGTCTTAGTAATGATATCAAAATTATCATATTTTCCTTTTTCATAGGTCTTATTCTTATTATACAGGATCAGTGTGGTTGCTGCTTCCCCATGACAGAATTGTTTAATACCCTTGAATAACAGAATCACATGGGAAAGGCGGATTAAGCAGTAAGTCTTTATACCTGTTCACCTGCACCCCAGGAAAGTGTGGAGCTAATGTGAAAACCTCCCACATGATCTGCCATGTGATCCTGTTGTTCAGACATTCCTGGAGCGGCCCAGGATTAGGGTTGTCAGCTCCGGGTTGGGAAATACCTGGAGATTTTGGGGGTGGAGCCTGAGGAGGGTGGGGTTTGGAGAGAGGAGGGACTTCAATGCTGTAGAGTCTATCGGCTGGAGATCAGATGTAATAGTGGGAGATCTCCAGTCACCACTTGGAGGCTGTCAACCCTACACATGATACATCCACACAAAAGCAGTAGGCATGGCTCTCTAGTAATGCATGAGTGGTCCACATTGTGATTTGTTGGAGATTCCCATCTTTTAAAGATGACACATCAAAACCAACTCTAGGCCTCCCACCCTGAGTTTGTGTGCTCTCCAATGTGCACATGGATTTTCTGCATGATAGGCCTGTCTTATTTGCTTTACTTTAAGAAACATATCCACAGATACTTTGTGCAAATGCAGCTGACTTAGTCATTGATGTTAATGAAGAAACTGATATGAGCAGGAGAATACTATTCATACCCCAGTGCTCCTGCACCCATGATAAATTAGGACTTAAGAAAAGCTGTGCTGGTTTAGCCCAGTGGTTCAAGTAGTCCAGCATTCTGTTTCACCACTGTGACCAACCAACCACCTCAAGAAGGCCTACAGGCGGGGCATGGGGACGGAAGCTTTCAGAATTATTGTTTGAGAGTGTAGTTGTACAGTCGAGTGAAAGTCATCCTCTGATCTGATGTCTTCATGTGGTACTTCTTCGTTTCCCTGAAAAGCGACAGTCAATAATATTGGCAGGAATGGCAGGAATGGGGAGAAGAAAACTCACAGCATGATAACAAGTCACACACATTTGGTGTTTTGGGAAGAGAGGGAGAAGTAGATATCTCCATGTCTTCTGTAACATCTTGTTTTGTCCTTGGATGCTATTCTCTGTATGGACTTGTCCTACAGTTTATTGGACCACTCTGCCTGGAGCAACGTTTTAGAAATATCTAATCTTCT
The DNA here is from genome assembly GCF_029931775.1 of Euleptes europaea. Taxonomy (NCBI): domain Eukaryota; kingdom Metazoa; phylum Chordata; class Lepidosauria; order Squamata; family Sphaerodactylidae; genus Euleptes; species Euleptes europaea. The sequence continues at coordinate 101,812,323 of NC_079312.1, read as the reverse complement.
CTTAGCTTGAGGACCAGGAAGGTCTCTAATCATATTTTCTAGGCTAGAGAAGAAATGGCTTTGACTACAATTCTTGCAGGGGCCATGTTGAAAAGAAAAAAAATGTTTAGATTTAGGCATTTCCCCCTCTCTGTTTTTTCCATTTGGGTAAACAGAACCCTCAGATGACAAACAGCTGATAGGAAAAAATGCAGTCTACCCCTTTCCACCAACTCAAAGCAAAACAAAAATGTTCCTGTCATCATACAAAACGAAGCTGTAGAGATTTGTGACGTAGGCTGTTTTCTCATGAAAATCACCTATATTCTAGTTTGGAACATAATTTGGAGTTAGTTGGAATAAACAGTCTGTCATACTCTGGATATTCACTGAACAGAATGCCAGTTTGTGTAGGATTCCCCCCCCCCCCCGTGTTGCCATCACTAGTCAAGAAGGTGTCATGTTGTATTTTGATGTAACATGCCGCACCATCTAAATATGATAGGAAACATGAAATGAGCTCAAAACACATCCTAGGCATCCTTCTAATTGGAAACTACTTCCCTTAAAACATGGTCCCCCTGAAATAAGTGCCTCAAATGGTAATGTCGGATCAGGCTGTACTCTATTCTCCCTCGGAGACTCCCATATCATATTTACTCAGCAGACAAGTCCAAATGGCATTTCTCTCCGATGGTTGGTGTAGCGAGAACTATGTGGAGCTAGAACATTAAGCTGTGCCTTCTGCTTCATGGTGCTCAGCATCTCCCTCATAATAAAGACTCTGGACTCAGAGCCAGCCTGGGAGATTTCGCTAATGATGCACAAAGCCACTAGAATTCAGTGGTTTTACAGTTCCTTTGCTGTTATCTTCAGTGCTGCTAGGGCTGTGAAACACAACTCCCTATTGCAGTAGGCTTTTTTTTTTTTTAAATGCCCATGACAGGCCTTGAGGGGTCATTTCCCTACCGTGTCCTTATCAGAATCATGTGAGAAAACTGGGATTCCACAGACGCAGGAAATGCTTTGCCTGCTGCAGAACCCAAACTTTCCCTAATAGGCTTTAGATAATTTGCATTTTATATGTGCAATAAAATGCAGCAGATTTATAACCAATCTGCTGCCTTGTTAATTGGGCTTGCAATACGTTCCCCACACAACTTGGCACAGAGCTCATATTGTTCACAGGGCTGTATATCTTCCTGCTGAATTAGCAGAAGATGTAACCATGCCTAATAAGGCAAGCTACAGTAAAACAATCCAGACTGTCGTCAGGGTAGACTTGCAGGCATGCTCAACTCATGCCAAGGCAGCCCTTATTGTGAACCTAGGACCCATATCACTTGGTTGCACAAATCTGGTGAATTTAGGCAATTGCATGCAAAACATACACTTTTATCTGTTACCAAAAAGGGGAGGGGTTCATTATGCTTATAAAGAGTTCTACATACAACCTCTTTCTGTGTTCACTTGGCTTGTAATATACATTTCCTGTACATTTATTTATTTAGAAATGCAAAAAAAAAGAAAAAAAAAAGGGCATATTGTAGGTGGACAGTCTTAGGCAATAAACTGCTAATCTTCTACCAAATTCTCAAAGTTTAACAGTTGTAGAACTGTTCCCCCACCAGGCTGCATACCAGTTTACATACCTACGTCTGAACATCCAATCATCTCTGCTTTAAGTCATCTGTCTGTCCCTCCCCATAACCTGGGCTGGGTGTGACATTCCAAAGTAGGTTGCCAGGTCCCTCTTCGCCACTGGGGGGATGTTTTTGGGGTGGAGCCTGAGGAGGGCGAGGTTTGGGGAGGGACTTCAATGCCATAGAGTCTAATTGCCAAAGCGGCCATTTTCTCCAGGTGAACTGATCTCTATCGGCTGGAGATCAGTTGTAATAGCAGGAGATCTCCAGCCATTACCTGGAAATTGGCAAACCTATTGCAAAGGCTAGAACAGATTCAGCAATTAGAACCACTAAACTCTGGTTGTGTATTATCAAGTGCCAAGTTGTGCAAACACAAATAGTATAACAGTACATTCAGAATTAGGGTAGTAATCTCAGCGAATGATGGAAATCTGAAAAAGTACACAGTGCGTATGTGCATACACACACAGAGTAGTTGAATGGCTTTGTAGAAAGTGAAGAAGATTGCCTGACTTCTGTTGACATTTTCCTGGTTTCTAGGTGTTTGGCAGGGGAGTAAGGGCTAGCTGTGCTCAGTCCGTTGGGAGCAGGAGCACATGCTTAGCACATCTTTAGAAGTGCTGTCTTGGTTATTACTTGCCATGTTCCAAGATTTAGCCCTAGCAGTGAAATGGGGCTGAGGCTTTGGGAGTCTTCACTCAGATCAAGCCCTGGTATATAGTATAAACACCACAATACTGATAAAATGATCTCTCTAGCTCACTGGTTAGCTAATTTTCAGCCCGCTAAGGACCTCAGGGTGGCATACTGGGTCTCATGATGTCCCCACAACAACCCTGTGAGGTTGGTTGGATGGAGAGAGAATACCTGCCTCAAGATCACCCTGTGAACTTTTTATGGATGAGGGTCTAACTACAAATTGCATTCTCTTCAGGCCCATACAAATAGGAACTTAATTCCCAGGCCAATTCAGATTTGGATAGGGTTGCAGCGCCAGATGGGGAAATACCTGAATATTTGGGGGGGGGGGAGCTTGAGGACAGTGGGGTTTGTGGAGGGGAGGGACTTCAGGAGGGAGGGACTTCAATGGGGTATAATGCCATAGAGTCCACCTTCCAAAGTGTCCATTTTCTCTAGGTGAACTGATCTGTATTGCTTGGAGATCAGTTGTAATCCCAGGAGATCACCAGCCATCACCTGGAGGTTGGCAACCCTAGATTTGGACCACATGCTGCGGGGAGAGGGGGCTTATACCTTCTCTTTGTACTGATTTCCCAACCTGCAAAAGTCCTAGGGAGCCACTATTTGCACTGCTGGGGAAGCCACATATACTGATGGGCTAGTTTCCCCGAAGGGGCCAGCTGTGATTCTCTGAGGCCAGTTCAGCTCAGGAAAATGATGTGGGGCGGAGACAGTGGAGGCTTCAGCCATCTTTCCCAGTGTGCTGTGGTCCCAATCTGAATTGGACTGTACATGCCTGCAAGTTAAATTCCCCACATGAACTCACAAAGCACACTTGACTGTGCAGATCCAAGGAAGACTTGAGGAAAACACGATGAATAGGTATGCCCTAAGTGAAGATTTGAGTTCATGTGGGGAATTTAACTCGCAGGCATGCACAATCCAAATTGAACTAGGCACTCCCTAGTTGTAGTGTCCCTACAACTCCGTTTTCACTTAACCGAACTAACATACTATCTACACTTGCATGCTGTATTTTCATTACTGAATACATGGGAAAGGACAGGGTATGCAGCAAAGGTTATGGTGTCTGATCACAGAACTGTTGCAAGGAACATACCGGTAATGCTAATATGCAGGCCTGTGTGGGGAAAGGAGAGAAGAAGGGATGTGTTCTTAGGCTGTTAAACGCATCTCTTCTTGCATCTATGGATGTGAGACTGATATAAGGACAGCAATGTTAAGAACTCGGCAACGTGTTGTTCTTTGTGTTATTGAGGACACACACACCCTCCTCCTGTAAACTGTGTTGTATTTCAGTTGGTTCACCGAAGTGGTTTCTGTTGAGATAGATCAATCCCAGTAAAACGGTATTCAAATTGCATTGATTTCAACTCGCCACCCCCTCCAGTTCTGACTCTTTTGTACTGCTGATAATGGTGCAAAAGCTGGGAAGCTGCAGGTGCCCATAAGCTGCTTATCACCTCTGGACTTATCTAGATTATTAAAGGCCACCCCATCATGAAAGCGAGACAGGCGATATTAACAAAGACATTTGCCTATTAAAAATTCCTCTGTGACTATGGAGAAGGCATGGTCTCCGCCCCCCCCCCCAGTCTGAAAGACATACGACAGTAGATAAGAGAAACAGGCTCTGTTTCCAGAGTTCGGCATGCTGCAGTTTGAAAGAGGGCTCCAGTAGCAGATTGTTAAATAAAAATTAGATGATGCAAAATAATTACGGGAAAATTGGAGGCAGCATTGCGAAAGCACCACCCCAAGCAAAGACAGACTTTTCACAGTCGTTTGCTGTAAACAGCATCTGTTTGAGCATTACATTCTATTCTATTATATGCATAAAAATCCGCACCTGTGAGGAAATCCGGACACAATGCCAGAATGATTGTGGTTCGCAGCAGTATCCATGGCAATGGGAACAGGTTTGGAAAGAAGCTTGGGAGGCAGTTCCCTCCTCTTGGCTGACCTGTTGTACATGATTGACGTACAAGAAAAGAGAGATAAAATGCAGCTAAGTAGGTGCTGTGACATTTCATTATACCATTTGTTGAAGGGGAGGGGAGGTTCCTCAAACAGGTGCTAGAAGATTTATGATGTATTACTATATTTTTCAGTGCATCGATCCTCCAAGGAGCTAAGATGTAAATAGTCCCCCCCCCACCAAATTTTATCCACACAACAACTGTGAGCCAAGTTAAGTAGAAGAGACAATGAAAACGCTCAGTGAGCCTCATGGCTGAGTGGTGATTCGAACCCAGGTCTTTCCACTTCAGGTTTGATAGCACACTGAAGATGAACTATGAACAGATTAGAGAACAAAAGGGTATGACGGAGAATACTTGGCATGTTGTGGGGCTGGACGTCCCACCCGTTTTCGTTAATAATAGAATTCAGGCCTCAATCTGTTACTTCACCAACCAGACTGTTGTTGCACAATTTCAGACTGCTTTGGTTCAGCATGCTGCATAATTATCCAGGAAGTCCTTTAATGTTTTCAGAATCATGGTAATAAACGACTTGCATTCTTACAATAACTGCTTCCTTGTATCTCAGCGAGTCCAGTAATATGACCTTTGCATGAGAACAGATACTGAATGGCACATCATGGACTACAAAGCCCATGGTGCATTACAGCTAGGAATGTCCATCGAAATGTTCTTTGAGTTCAGATTTGGCTTGTTTGCTTGTTAAACGTTTTTATTAGATTCTTTAATGGTGTTATTATTGCATTCAGATAATGTTCCCATTGGTTTCCCCTACAACTTGTTTTGCCTCCAAACTGATGGGATTAAATTCTTAGTGAACCTCGCCCAAGTAAACCTCTCAGCTAAATTTTAGGCAAGTTGAAAATACCTCTTTCTAGAAGCAATTCAATTTGTGGGTTGGGAGAAAAAAAAATGCTTCAAACAGTCCAGTATAGCAAGGTAAGAGGCGAGAGCAGAGTTCATGTGTGCATTTCACTTCAGTAAAACAATAAATTAGATACCTGCTTTGTAAAAAAAAAAAAAGATTCCCACTTTGCATGTGAGCGAGTACTCATGCATATGAGTACTCAAGCTGATTCTATTACTCCAATTTAAGAAGATGCCTCTATCCCTTGAACAAAATTTTGCTTCTCATTGGGCGAAAAAGCATGGTCGCTTTATCCTCCCTTAATCCCTGTTTTAGCCAGGATCGAACGCACCTTAGGCGAAACGCATGAGTTCGATCCTGGCTGAATCCTGGCTGAAACAGGGATTAAAGGAGGATAAAGTGACCACGTGTTTTCGCCTTTTGTCTAGCATGTCTGGAGCCCCCTCATAATGGAATAATTCAGGCAAATTTCTAAAAAAAGCCCTTCCAGATTAGGGATGCTCAAGCACCAGCTGGTTCAGGTTGATTTTTCAGTGGTTGGTTCAACTGCTTGTGGCACGTACATGGCTGATCAAAGGGTTGCTGTACCCCTTCCCACACAGCACAGTGCAGCATGACAGGCTTTCATGTACAACGGTTGTCACAAAGCCCGATGGAGCCTTCTCTCCCCCTACCCGTAGTGCTATCCTGTGCTGTTTCTTTCTGTATTCCTTAGTAATGGTAGCCGGCTGCTGATCTATTTGGATTGGTAAGGTTTCATGCATGCACCATGTTGCAATGCTTCATGGGAACTGTAGCCTTCCCACATCTTAAAAAATAAAGTAAAAAATGTGCAGCACTATGAGAATCACTCAAAAAAGATAAGGAATGCGTCAAAAGCAAGTGCACCCTGATTGGGCAGAGTAAAAAAAATCTGCCGAGCAAGTCCTGTAATGGAGGACAGACTGTTTTGAAAACACTTTCTAGTTTCTACTAGGCATCATGAGTAAGGTCTTCTCTGAATGGTTGCCTTTTTGTATGCAAGCAAGTAAATGCTAGAAGGCTAACATAGCTGCAAACCGTTTTGCAAGTCCTTCATACCATTTGTTGCTGAACCAAACAGACTGGGAGATTGGCTCACCTTGATTGTAGCCATCAAACCAGGTAAATTAACTGGCAAATGTATTCACAGTGAAATTGGTGATATTCTTATTCCAAGTCTCTGAGTCAGTTCAATGACTGGAGGAACAGCTTGCTGTGCACATCAATTAGGATGATTCCATGTGCTGTAAACACAAGTGCTTTTATTCACTAAGTCTTTGTCAGGCATGTATCTATTGGTCACCTCACCATGGCTGCTCTTCTTCTACTCCTCTCCACGCCGCAGAAATAGAAAATGAAAGATGGAAATGGACAGCAAGATTATATCTACAATACCTATAACACATTGTGTCTGCAAATGAAAGTGTATGTGTAGCATAGGAACTTTAGTGCTAGATAAAGCCAAAATATTTCACAAGTGGTGGTGAACATAAAAACAAGGCAAGACATGCTGGATGAGACCAATGGTGCATCTAGTTCAGTATCTTTCCCCCCTAAACGTCTACTCCCTGCTGCCCTCAGTAACTGGAAATTCAGTGGCAGAGTATCTCTGAAAATGGAGGTTCCATTTAGCCATCATGACTAATAGCCATGGATGGCCCTATCCACTGGAAGTTGTATAAATACAGAAATTTACAAACACCCCAATTACATTCTTTCATATAGCCTAGATGGAACTTAGGGACCTATGTTTTCCAAAATGGCTTTGGAATGTGAGTGCTGCAGCCCCTGAGGTGGTCGCAGGCAGGTCCTTTCCGAATATGGTAGGTTCGTGTATCTACCTTGCATAACCATAGAAGGGTTGACTTTTAGTCTAGCAAGAATAAAAGTTCTCAAGAAACCAGGAGTTGTCAAGACATACGTATAAGCAGGCCAGCCACTTGGGGGAGGGATTCCAAAGAACTGAGATGAGCAAATGCAATGAGCACAAAACGATGTGCTAACATAATAAATCTCTTTAATATGTTTTTTATTTCAGAGAAAGCTTCTGATTTTCCAAGATCTCTTATCTTATCCTACAATATGCCAATCAATGACAATTCCTCATCAACGCTTTTTTGCCATGAGGATCTATACGAGTCATGTTTCAAAAAAACTAGATATCTCTCAGTGCTTAAAAAACAGCCTAAATTGTAGCTTAAAGGCAAACAACCATGCCCTTGCTTCAAGAGACATTTGGCCAAACTCAGAATGAAGGGCAACACCAGTGATGCACCGAGGAGCATTTAACAGCCTCCATAAAAACTGAAGCAGAGGATGATCTATAGATATGTTAACAGCAGCTATCCAAATAGCAGCACCAAAAAGAATAATTGAAATAATTTTTAGATTAAAAACTTGAACAGCTCCAGGGATATATTTCCACCTTTGGTATAAAAATAATTAACAATTGCCCCAACCCCAGGTTTGAGTTTATTAGACACAGCCTTTTGATGGAAGTTCCAATTATAAGAAAAGAGAATACCAAGATAAGCAAGCTCCTTAACCTGATCAATATCAGTGCCAGCTAGTACCCAACAGAAAGAGGAGTTTTCTTTTCTTAGAGAAGATCATAATCTTTGATTTATGGTGTTTTATTGGAAGACCCTCTCTAAAACAATACTCAGAAAAACATGGTAATGATCTTTGCAATCCAACTCTTGTATGAGACAAAAGAACTGCATTGTCAGAGTAAAACAAGATTGGAATACTATTGTTTGCTAGCTTTGGTGGGTGACAAGCCTCTTGAAAATCCACTGCTAAATCATTCACATATAAATTAAACAATAAACAAGCCAGAAAGCAACCTTGTCTAACCCCCCTGAGTAAGACAAAAGGCTTGGTCAATTCCCCTTGGTCACCACAGTGAACCTGAGCTGTAAGACTGATATGAAATGGCTGTATGAGCCATAACAATCTTCTATCCATGCTGGAATTAGATAATTTCCCCCAGAGTCTTTCCCTGGGGATAGCACTGAAGGCTCCTTTAAGATCCACAAAACCAGCATATAGAGCACCACTGGGGAGGGAAGAATATTCCTCAGCTAAATGGGAAAGTACCAAACAATGGACCATAAAACACCATCCTCTTCTAAAACCGATCTGCTCCCAGCCAAGGACGTCATTTTTCTCAATCCAATCAAGTAGTTTCCTTAGCAAGTATGAAGAACAGAGTTTGCCGAAGAAGAGAATAGGCGGATTGGGTGATAGCAACTTGGGTCAGAACGCCGACCTTTTTTAAAAGACTGGAACTATTATGGTATGTCTCCATCATTTTGGAATGACTCCCGAAGCATTTGTCTGTGTGAAAACAGGAGCAAAAGTATCAGCCCACCAATGAGGGTGGGAGTGTAACCAGCATAACGACTACACAGGAAAGAGATTGGCATAACTTTTGTAGTGTCAAATTTGGGAAGTCATGTTTCTTTTCAATGGTCTTTAGAAAAACAAAAACCTTTCTATAAAAAAAATTAATTCTGTCTTGTCCCTATGCTTAGAATGATCTCTTATCTCCATGAATCATTTTAACGGATACATTGCTTACCACAAAGCACTCACCATCTGTGCTATCCTCTAAATACCAAACAGAAAAAGAACCACCATCACTCTCAGAGACATTGAACATCGTTGCTATACAAGTGATTTAAGTTGCTGAAAATTGATAGATTTTCTGTCCGTACTATCTTCCCCTTTGAAGTTAGGGTAAAAATAACTAGCTCTTGTTCCAGCCTCTGCTCCCAGGTCTTGAACAAAAAGTCAATCTGCATAAATTAGTGACTATGTTTTTTCCTCCTCTGGGGTGTGAAAAGTTTCACCCAGTGATTGATGATGATCTAGCTTTCAATAAAAGTCCAACCCAAGCCCCTGCATCCACCCCTCAATTCGTTGGCATACCCAGAGGTTTCCAACTGCTTGGGAAATTCCTGGAGATTTTTATGGGGTGGACCCTGGGAAGGGTGGGGGTTGGAGAAGGGAGGGATCTTAGAAGGGTATAATGCATAGAGTCCGACCTCCAAAGCAACAATTTTCTCCATGGCAACTGATCTCTGTCAGCTGGAGATGAGTTGTAATTCCTGGAGATCTCCAGGTCCCACCTGAAGATTGGCAACCATACATGCCTAGTTAGAAGGAAGTGGGAGGATTAGGCAAATCTTCCATTTTGCTAAATGAGGCAAATATCTTCCTCTGTTCAAATGCCTTGCTCTGTTCAAAGACTGATTTCTGTGCAGGTGGATATTTATGGAAAACTTCTCCTGATCCCATATACCTGTGATTACAGGGCACAGGAAGCAAGAACGCTGCTTGTCGGTAGGCTTGGAAACCTCTGTTTGATTTTGCACATTTCTAAGGCTGCTGTGAATTGAGCCTGAGCATAAGGGTGACCTGACAATTTGAAGTTTCCATGTTGACTGTAGGTCAGGCCTTTTTTTTTTTTTTTTGCAAGTTGTCACAGGAGATGTGAGCAATTTAGAGATTTGTCTGATGCACAGATCAAAGTTCTTTGCAGAGACTTCATAGGAAATCAATGAGAGTTGTGATATATACAAAAAGAAGCTTAAGGAAAGGACAGTTCAGTGTTTCAAAGTCATGTATATTCCCAATGTTTCCATAATTCCTGATTATCAGGGCCAAACTAAATGAGATGGTAGAAATGATCTCAGATCTCCCAAGATTATTTTTTTTTAAATTAACATCAGCCACGATGGGTGGCCAGAAGCCATTAGTCATAATGGGGCCACAGAACTGGTGGGGGAAAGTTAACTGAGTTAAATAATACCTTGCCTGAAATCGCTATTTGCCCCTTGGAAAGAAATACACACATAGCCTGTCAATGTGTTTCCTGCTGTGGGGTAAACACCAGGTTTTGAGGGGGTTGATTTAAATTAAGAAAATGTCATGACACAAAGGATTCATCCTCTCTTGTCTAGCCCAATGGTACCAATTCAGAGCATCGCAGCTTGCAAGATAATAAAGAGAGATCTGATCAGAGAACTGTTCTAACTTTGTCTAGACCCTAGGCCCAAGGGAGAGCTCCAGGCTTTTGTGAGCCTTGGGCAAGAGACCTGCAGGGAGCCTACATCAAGCTCTTTCCCCCACACACATTTCCTCCTAGATTTATCAGGCTCTCGTGGCACAAAGTGAGGCAGCACAGTTATTGGAAGGACTGGTTCAAGACACAAGTAATCATGGAGCACCATGATGAAATAGGTACTTCTTTCAGCCCAGTGGCTCACAACGCTTCCTCGACCATCTTGTCCTTTCTGTTCCTCACTAGCCATCTGGCCATCCTCCTTCCTTCTCCACATGGCAGGGAAAAGAAGGTTAAACTTTTCTTCACAGTGACTGACCAAATTTGCAGGTGGTGCCAAATTATTCAGGGTGGTGAAAATCAAAGTAGATTGCGAGAGCTACAGGAGAATGTACCAAAATTGCGTGAGTGGGCAAATGAAGTTCAGTGTTGATAAGTGTGAGGTGATGCAAACTGGCAAATAAAATTCTAAATTTAAATATAAGCTGATGTGATATACCATCTGAAAAATTGTTTGTACCAATTTTCACGTAGATTACTTGCCGTGAATTTGATTGATTTTGTCCAGTCTTTCCCATTGCTGCAAATTTATCTCCTTTTTAAAGTTTTCCATCCATTTTATCATGACAAAAGGAAATACTTTTGTACTCGAGGAGTGATTAAAATGTGCAGTTTGCTGCCAGAAAATGTAGTGATGGCCACAGGCAGATTCATGGAGGACAGGTCGATCAGTGGCTACTAGCCATGGTGACTAAAGGGAACCTCCATATTTAGAAGCAGTACACCCCTGAAACCCAGTACTAGGAGGCAACATCAGGGGAAGGCCTTGGCCTCTGTGCCCTGTTAGCTTACACTACAGGGCAACTGGTTTGCTGCTGTGTAAAACAAGAAGCTGATTTAGATGCACCGTTGGTCTTATCCCGCAGGGTTCTTCTTATGTTCTTGAACCCACACACATATTTCCCCTCAAAGCAACAAAATTAGGCAGAAGATGGATCTTATTCTGTTTGAGCCTAAGAGTTACCAAATTAGACAAAGTGTATTGAAATCAAAGTGAAGCACTTAAATCCCGTTGATTTCCTCTGTGTTCCACACGAGGGTTTTAACATGTACAAAGAAAGGTTTTATTTTAATCTGGCATTGAGGGGGCAGGAGGAGGAAATGACAGGAAGAGGAAATGACAAAAGAAATGTATTGCTTTAGGAAAAGCTAGAACCACTTCCTTTAACCAAAAATGGTGGATATAAACAACTAGAAGTCATGGCTTAAGTAAACAGAATGCTATAGATACTGCTGTCAGTGGCAAGAACAGAACTAAAAAAAATCCACAGTGAGTTGTTCCAGCTTTAATCACACTGGAATATTTAGTTAATATAGCAGTTTGCTCAGTCATAGAAGCATGACATTGAGTGCAGTAAATAAATCTCCCAAGAAATATATTGCAAAATTCAAGTACATTCAGTTCACATTCAGGTTGCCGTCGAAAGGAGACAGAGAAGCCTAATCTAAAGAGTACTTTCCCTATTACAAGTGGCCAGATAATCCAACATCATGTGTTTGGAAGTACAAGGGCATTGTTTGTACAGAAGAGACCTGTAGAGACATGTGACTCCATGAAGAGCCATGCAGAGGATGGGGGAGAACACAAAGCACACCAAGAGAGTGAGGGGTCAAAGGGCAGCTCCCAGGTTAAGACAAAGAGAGAGACATCCAATTTAAAGAGATCACATTTATACACACTTAGAGTGATGTAGGGCTCCCCACTATCTAGGCATGCTGAGTCGCTCCAACAAATCATTCCGTGCTTCTTGATCCTGAAAGAAAGGAGAACGTTTTAAGAATTTGGTGCCCGTCACTACTCATTTCCTGCCCCTCATGACTTCCTCCTTATTTCCTTATTACTTCCAGTGCACCTAGTCCCCTCCGGCCGATTTAATGTCTCTACAGCTGCATCTCTTGGACAAATGCCTTTTTGTTTTGCAGGTGGCTTGTTTCTCAAGCTTTTCAGCATTATGGGATATGAGCATTGGAATGGCATTAATTCCATCCCATCTGATTACTGTTTGGTTGATTGTATATGGCAAGCAGTCCATATCACTACCCTGCCTTCATTCTTCAGTACAATCACCTTTAGCTGGGGAGCGCACCGTGGAATAGATCACTTTGCTGTGGCACAATACATGCACACAAGCACGTATAGGCTATGCTTCATTCTTTTGTAAGTCCTTCAAGCATCAGAACGCATTCTTGACAAAAAAGAAGAGGAGGAAAAATAGGAGAAAAATATTTTCAGGGTACATTGATAGAAAGAAATGAAAGCACATGCATTTTACAGGAAAAAAGCCTTTGGTCAAGTCTTCCTTACCTTAATAAGAAATCTGTTAGATTTCCTTTCAAGAAATCTGGGCCATCAAACTTGGGATGTGACTATGCTAGCAAGACTGGGTAGAAGGCACATTTTGTATTATTTTCTACTGACAGATTCTCTAGTTGGACACCTTTGAACCAGTTTCTGTTTTTTAAGTAGAAAGTGGGGAGAGCATCAAGATGAGCCAGATTTTATGGAACATTTTGCTATCTGAAGATCTGTGATTGAATTGCCTTCTTCAAAAAAGAGAGTTTGCTTACTGGAAAGACTCTAGGAATTAATAGGTAATATCAAAGATACAGAATTGTTCCTGAAAAACTGTATTAAATAAATGCAGATCATGGAATGCTATTGTGATATACATCCCCAACAGTTCCATCCTAAGTGGAATTTATATCCTTCTAAGCCCATTGCCTTCAATGGACTTAGAAGGGTGTAACTCTGTTTAGGATGGCTCTGTAAACTTAGAAGGGTGTAACTCTGTTTAGGATGGCTCTGTAAACAAACTATGGCTGCCTTATACTAAGTCATGTCATAGAATTGTACCAATAGTGTCCTGGATGAATCCAAGAAAAGTCTTAGACTGGAGATACTCTGTTTAGGATTGCACTGTATATTACCTATTCTCGTAAGCTGTGGCTGTCTGAAGCAGAAGTCTTCCCAGCCATGCTTTCTGATATCCTTTCCTCTGAGATGCCAGGGGTTGGACCTAAGACCAGCTTCATGCAAATCAAGTGCTCTACCACTGAACTACAGTCCTTCCACTTATGTGCTTTGAGTAATAGGTTTCCATGACAAGGTGGGGCTTTGAATTCTGCACCACTTCATCATGTCGACTGCATTGCTGTAGTCCTGCTTCAAGGTTAAAACGAATGAGTGATGATCCCTAGATCTACGTTTGAAAGACTACGATTCATTGGGGAATACAATCCTGGAAGAGAATGTTATTATGTCACAATTTGTACCCTTCTAATAGTTTTTAAATAGAAGTGTGCTGAAGCTATTCCCTCTGAACACCTGTGAACTGTTAAGTTCTATGGGGCTGACAAGACAAGTCACACTCAAAATAGAATTAGACACTCAAATAAATTACTTTATCACCTGCACCATTGCTCTGACTAGGCTAAAAATAAAAGGTCTATCAATCCTCATACTTTGGGCATAAGCTTCTCCTCATCTAAAGTCAGTATGAAATGTTTCTCAGCTTTGATATAATCCTGTATAACTAGCCGAATACATTAGGAGAATAGTTCATCAGCCTCAGAGGTATTCCAGTATGAGCTGGTATTAGACACACAAGATTATTCTAAATGGGCCATTGGTCTTTTTTTGGTGTGGAAAAATTGCTGTGAGACACACTAATCCCCTGTTTGTTATTCCCAAATCATTTGAAGTATTTTAGTGACTCAGATTCTAATTAATGAAGGCTGCCTTAGGAAGGTAATGACTGAGGCCAGGCAAACAGCACTGCCTACATGTGATGAAATTAAACTTCAAACTGTAGGACCAGCATCTTAATGGAATATTACAGGAAACAGTATTAAATGGTTTTCATTGGTCTCTGCTTAGCATTAATTCAATGCAAGACAAAAGTCTGCAACCGGATTAGCTGATCAGTAGTACAGTGAGTCTCCTTATGCCTCAAAGTTTCCAGAGAGCTTAGAACTGATAGACCTCAAAAAACATGGGCACATGTTTCTGCTTCAGCCAGCTCTGAGGAGATGACAATTGAAAAAAGATTCTCAGTGGGTGATGGGCCCCACTGGTGGCTGTGCACAGGCCAGATTTGGCCCAATGCTTGGTACCCATCCATCATGGATATGAGAACTTTCATTGTTCGTATAACGTCCCTAGAGGTTGAAAGTTCCGTGTGGAATTATAGATAATAAATATGAGGCATAATCAGAAATGCAGAATTTCTGCTGGGGCAACAAGTCACCACACTCCTTCTTCAGACATTGCTCTCTTCAGCCTTGAACAATTAGCTGCCTTTCCTTCTTTCCCTTTACAACAAGCAAAGCAAGCCTTCCAGGCAGCTTTAGAATAGCCCACAGGCTGGCAGCATGTGCTCTCGCTCTCAGTTCATTGATAGCATTTGTCCTTCATCACTGCCACCCACACGGTGCTGCGTTTCACATTCTGAACCAGGAGAGGCAACACTATTGAGTCACTGAACCGCCAGCAAAACAGGTCTCTCTTTCCCCATTAAGTTCCCCTTCCCCCTTCTTCTCATTTCCCTGCCTTGACCCACTGAACAGGCTGACCGTGTACTTAGAAATGGCATGACAGGATTTAGATAATTTCATACATATCTGAATAGCAGAGACCTGCCAGATGTTATTACGCTTCCTTCGCTGTCTGTGTGGGCATTGTATGTCCTTCCTACAATGGAGTCTCCGTTTGTCGGACTCTTTAAAAGGAAGGCCTTTTAAAAAACTATTGGCATTAGGGTTGCCAGGTCCCTCATTGCCACCAGCAAGAGGTTTTTGGGTTGGAACCAGAAAAGGGCGGGGTTTGGGGAGGGGAGGGACTTCAATGCCATTGAGTTCAGTTGCCAAAGCAGCCATTTTCTCCAGGTGAACTGATCTCTATCGACTGGAGATCAGTTGTAATAGCAGAAAATCTCCAGCTAGTACCTGGAGGTTGGAGTAAGAAAGTCTCACTAAAACTGTAAAGCTAAACTGTATGAAAAAACAGTAGTAGGCTCTAAATACAAGATGACACTGTATAATTAGTATAGGCACAAACAGTGAAGGACAATATATACAAAAGCAGTCAATGAAATTGACAAAAAAATAGCAAGCCTCAAGCAAGCAACAAGGTGTGCCCAAAATGTTAAACCAAAATAATACAAAGTACTTCAGACTTGCAAACTATGCTACACAGCAGAAAACAGGTCATGCGTGCTCAACAAAGTTCCTTCTGAGTGGACCATCTCACTCAAAAAAGCCATGGGTGTCAGCTTGGCTGGACGCTTTTCCTGGTATAGTTTGTTAGGCAAAAAACATTGGGATGATGGGAAATGCCTTTCCGGATAAATCACAGCGCTTTCACCACCAAAAAGTGGCTTCATCAGCCTTCAAAAATTACAATAATTCACAGTCTATTTTATATGTATTTTTAAATCCCTTCAGCTGCTCCCATAATGGGCTGCATACCTCTCTGGGTCACCCCTTATTGCTATGATTATATTCCCACTAAAGCAGCAGCAAAGCACCCACTCTTCAATAAAACCATGCAAATGTTTTCCCCAAAGGTATAGGGAATGTTTAGCCTCTAGGTATTGTTGAAAGGCCAGCCAATTTGGTCTTGGGTATTTTGGTGGATTCTCCTTGAAGAGAGTCAGATTTTCAGTTGGTTTCCCATTGCAAACAGAAATCAAGACTGTTTTGGTAACTGGTGGCTCCCATTAATTAAATGTTACAAGCTTCTGCAAGCAAGTAATTAAAACCAGTGGCTCAAGCTCTATCTGTTGCTGGAAGAGAACAAGTGAACAGCTGTTTCTGTTTTAAAGGACAACCCATAGCCATATCGAGATGATTACAGGCCTGAGAGCAACCAGAAGCTGATCTCCTCTAATCCTTTGACTGGTCTGGAGATGAGCACCTGTCATATGCTTGTCTATGTCAACTTGTTCATTGCGTGCGCTAAGCAGAAAGCTGGAGCACCAAGCCTTTTGGGGGCTGGTAGAAGAATGGATACATTTTAAAAAAAAATAATAATCCCATATGATAGAAAAACTCCAGGGTTTGAACCAGAACCCTCAGTGTTCTGGGTGTTCTGACTAAAGTTGCCAGCTCCAGGTTGGGAAATACCTGGAGATTTTGGGGGTGGGGCCTGAGGAGGGTGGGGTTTGGATGATGAAGAGTTGGTTTTTTTCCCATTTATTTACTAGCTCCTTTGACCAAAGGTCTTGAGCTTAACCATAACAATAATACATAATACAACAACACATAATCAATTTACAACACCCAACGTATACTTAAGGTTAAAAAGAGTTGGTTTTTATATGCCTACTTTCTCTACCACTTAAGGAAGAATCAAACTGGCTTACAATCACCTTCCCTTTCTCTCCCTACAACAGACACCCTGTGAGGTAGGTGGGGCTGAGAGAACTCAAAGAGAGCTGTGACTAGCCCAAGGTCACACAACTGGCTTCATGTGGAGGAGTGGAGAAACAAATCCAGTTCACCAGATTAGCCTCCGCCGCTAATCAGAGTCCACCGCTCCAAACCACCGCTCTTAACCACTACACCACGCTGGAGAGGAGAGGGACTTCAATGCCATAGAGTCCAATTGCCAAAGCGGCCATTTTCTCCAGGGGAACTGATTTCTATCAGCTGGAGATCAGTTGTAATCGTGGGAGATCTCCAGCCACCACTTGGAGGTTGGCAACCCTTGTTCTGGCCCTAGTAGTCCAGAGTTGCAGTAGGAAATAGAAGTACATAACATCACTGACTGGCAAGCAGTATGAAACTTCTGGACTGACTGTTCTTCATATATATACTTGATTTGTTCATAGCTCCTCCAATGATACACATTGGGACAAAAAAAATCCTACAATACCCTCACTTAACATATGTAGAGATGTGATATAATTTACAGGCAAGAGACCTTGGAATCACAGGGCCATACAAAAGCTTGCACTGTGGTGCCAACGAGAGACTTGTGGAAGTCTATATACTGTAGGTATAAACAGAGAGACATAAAACTAGGGTTGCCATCCTCCAGGTGGTATTCAAAACAAAAGACTCGTGCCAACAAGTGGGTATGATAGAAGAAAGGCACTAATGGCATATGACATGGAAATACCAGGCAATAACCAATATAGCAAATGCCAAGCAATTTATAAGAAACAATGCAATAATGCCAGGCAATGTATACAATTCAAGCAACGCAGAGACAATCCTAATGGAAAACAGTGATGAAGAAAACAATTAACAATGTCAGTGCTGTAATTATTCAATATTTCTTGCGTCCAAGGAAATAAAGACACTAAATATTGATAGTCTCTTCATAAATCCAAACAAGCCAGGAAACTCTTCATGAATCCAAACAAGCCAGGAAAAACAGGATTCCGGTATTAGTCCCCATTTCACATCATGCTTCTTCAATTTCTGGCAACTTTTCAATAGTGAGATTCACATTCCTAAGAACATGTGTTCCAGGAATTAGGTCTGTACCCTATGCAGTAAAGTGTAGCTAGTGGATGGCGAAATGCGGATGGCAAAATGCAAGAAGGATTATCAACAACAGTTGTAGAAAAGAGCAAGAGTCCAATAGCACCTTAAACACTAACCTCTTTGAGGTGCTACTGGACTCTTGCTCTTTTCTACTGCTATTGACAGACTAACACGTCTACCCATCATGACCTAACCACAATGGTTGTTAGCTAGATATGGAGACTTCATGCTATGAGGCAGTATACTTCTGAATACCTGCAGGGCCAGCCCAAGGGCTTTCAACACCCTAAGCTGGTGACCCCACCGGGTCTCCCCCTGCCAGTTAGTCCAGGTGTGTCCCCCCCGCTAGCTGGCCCATTGCCCTGCCCTAGGGTTGCCAACCTCCAGGTAGTGAAAATTAAATACAAACCTCGTGCTTAAGTAGGAAGTTTAAAGGATAACAGCAAGCATTGATGGCACACAACTTATATTTATATAAGCATAATCCTATCTAAGCATATAACAATATACAGAAAATCCCGAAATCTGTAGACGTAAACACAGTTACAAATCACACCAAGAGGCGAAGCGGCTCCAATGGACTCGGAGAGAAGGTGAGCTCCAAAAAACAAATGGAAAACCTGGACTGGATTTCCTTCGTAGAGCTAAACACCAAGACTGTGCCAGCGTAATAAAGATCAAAGTTCATCAAATTAAGCCACAGTTGGAAATTAAATTACTTCATCCCGAGATGGGAGACCGGTAAGACCCATTTCGCCGTGGCTTTGTCCATGCCAGGCAGTCTGGGAGTACTCTGTCCCTTGTGGGGGGCAGGCATAGGGAGGCAGGCTGGGGGTGCTGCTTGCGGCAAGTCCCTTTTGGTGCCCCAGTGCTCCCCACCATCTGGCATCCTAGGCATAGGTCTGCCTAGTGGGTGGATCTCTCCTGAATATGCAGCATTAGCTTTAACCCAGTACAGTCATTTTTATACTCAGAATGGGAATATAACCTTTAACACCAGTTGATTCATTTTTAGAGAGTAATTGTGGTCAATCAGGAAAGCAACCCCCTCATGGCTAGTTTTGTACCCTTCTCTTTTCAGGTATTGTTTTGCCTATGTTGTTACCTGGAAGTACTGTAATAACCATCAATTAACCTCACTCTGGTACCACAATGACTGGGGCCATTTGTGTGATATCCCAAAGGCTTGTTCATCTCTTTTGAGTGGCTGTAATGTTGTTCAATGAATGCTGGTTGGCAGTGTGTCTGTAAATCCTGGTGGATAACCTTGGAGGCCAAAATATACTTCTGGATATTCTTTCGCCACCAATATTGAATGCTGCCCACCCTTTATGGGATTATTAGATGGTCCTTTAAACAGACATTTCCTGGGAGTGCTGTATTTCTCCTTCTCTCATTATATACCTGGCAGAACTGATTTCAGAACCATCCTTGTAGCTCACCATACCCAATCAAACAGCTGTGTGAGTACAAGGGCAACCTTTCTTGCCATGCCTTCTGGCTGCATTCCTGGATGCAGTCAACAATTGCTTTCCTTTCTAGATCAGGTGCACAGTCACAGCTAGCGTCACTGGCAGATATCCAGAATTAGCCTCAATAACGTCATAGTGGCACAGTACAGCAAGCAAATGATAATAACCTGAGCTCCTTCAAGAGTGTTTGTTCACTACTGTGCCTGGGTAATGTTTTTTCTTCACCTCAAGATTATATAAAGTAACTCTTCCTTTCCTAGAGCTGAGTTTTGATTTCGCAAGGCTTTTATGCTGTTCTTCATGCCTGTTGGGTAGACGAAGCTTGTTTGGTTTGCTGAGACAGGTTGGGATATCAGTTTAGGAAAAAAATGAGAGGCTTGTTTGGAAACTGCACATCGAAAACATTTGGTGAACTTTGCAAACCGCACATTGTTTCCATCTCTAAGCGATGAACCTTGACAGTGTCCTTTCAAATAAATTACAGGCAGCAAAACTATGGTTGACCTCCTCTCCCCAAAGGAGATTAAACACGAAAAGGTATCTTGGTAGCATTAGAGGTCTGTCTTAAACCAACTGAGACCCACAGGGCACTCGGAATTAAGAGTGACACCAACTACATTATTCAGTTTTGTCTTTGGCACAATCGCTATTGCAGCCTCCCCCCCCACCCCCAAGAATAGCACAGCTCTTGGAGATGCAAAGAAATGCTTGGAGAAGAGAGACATTGCTAGATGAACCTTATGAATTTTTGTTGTGGGAGGCTACATTACGGATGAGGAACCCGTGTCATGGTGAATGACTTGTGGCCCTTTCACTGAAGAACTACCTACACAACTGCTGTTTTGGAATAAAATGTGGACCAGGATGACCCTGGTTTAAAGCTCAGCTCAGCAACAGACTAGAAAACTTGAAAGATAACAAAATATTGCTTGCACTGCAAGGACTCAGTCTTTGCCTCATTCCTTTCTTGGCTTGCCCCAGAAATGGGACAGCTGTGAAAGAGCAGGGCAGGTTGTAGTACACCCTTCCAGTTCTCTTATCACAGCCCAAGGTCTGCTTATGGAGACCCTACTGGCAGGTAATGAAGAAGAAGAAGAAATAATTAGTTTTTATATGCCGACTTTCTCTAACCCTTAAGGAAGAATCAAACCGGCTTATAATCACTTTCCCCTCCCCACAACAGACACCCTGTGAGCTAGGTGGGGCTGAGAGAGCTCTAAGAGAACTCTGACTAGCCCAAGGTCACCTGGCTGGCTTCATGTGGAAGAGTGGGGAATCAAACCAGGTTCTCCAGATTAGAGTCCACAGCTCCAAACCACTGCTCTTAACCACTACACCATGATACCTCTACACCATCACATCCAATATTGTCATATCAGAGCTGACTGTATAGCACATTTCCATATCCTGACCATAATCATGATGGGGAAATAAAGTCTTTGGAATATATTGTCGAAGGCTTTCACGGTCAGAGTTCATTGGTTCTTGCAGGTTATCCGGGCTGTGTGACCGTGGTCTTGGTATTTTCTTTCCTGACGTTTCGCCAGCAGCTGTGGCAGGCATCTTCAGAGGAGTAACACTGAAGGACAGTGTCTCTCAGTGTCAAGTGTGTAGGAAGAGTAATATATAGTCAGAAAGGGGTTGGGTTTGAGCTGAGTCATTGTCCTGCAAAAAGTATCAAATGATTAGCCATTACCTTTGATACTTTTTGCAGGACAATGACTCAGCTCAAACCCAACCCCTTTCTGACTATATATTACTCTTCCTACGCACTTGACACTGAGAGACACTGTCCTTCAGTGTTACTCCTCTGAAGATACCTGCCACAGCTGCTGGCGAAATGTCAGGAAAGAAAATACCAAGACCACGGTCACACAGCCCGGATAGCCTACAAGAACCAATCTTTGGAATATGTTTATGATATACATGTAAGTTATATACAACTTACAATTGCTTGTCAACTAATGGAATCATTTCTTCAGTAAAATACTAACAACTCCAAAATAAAAACAACAACAACAATAACAAAAAGCACTAGGAATGCCCTTCCAATGTGTAGGATAAGTCCATTTCACATTTCCATTTAGCATCATCATGCATTCACATTTTGGAACTTTAATGGCTGACTTCCTAACAAATTACAGTCATACTTCTACTTTAGCTGATCTAATAAATTACTGTTCTGCAATGCTATAGAATGCAAATCACTTTCATATGCAAATCTCTTTTCTCAATACAATAAATCAAAACAAATAAAGCACTCTCACTGATTGTTTTTCTTGCCCATATGTAGGCTGCAAGAACGATAGATTTGATTTCGGATCACACGCACTCTTGCTTTACATTGAGCAAGGTATAAATCAGGAGTAATCAGGACTCCATTCCATTGCTCTCTTTCACAGAAACAAAGCCGTTTCTGTAGCATTTCATTCTTTCAGCATGTTACCCCAAATCTATGACTCACTAAGACTGCCCAAAATAAAGAACAGTATAAGATGATCTATGCCTGTAGGCAATCAAATCTACACCTATTTATTTATAAATTAAAATATTTATACCCACCTTTCCTCTTGGCGTAAAGTGGATTAAATATCCAGAAAGCTCTTAGAGCCAACAGACAGAGCAATCAAGCTTCCTCTCAGAGTTTATTAACAAAATATGGGACCACGTATGGACACAAATTGGCAGAAGCCACCAGAATAACCTTTGATGAGGTAATTTCTGCCTCTCCTTTCAAATTACATGAGCTCCAAAATTTGGAGGTAAAAGGAAGGAGTCTTGGACCCCTAAAGTCATCTGTTTTGCCCCCAAACTATCTTCTACCACCATTCTAGACCAACTCCAGATATCCACCTCAGGCTTCAGGATGCCCTATCCTGCACATCCCTCCTGAGGCTGTTTGGCAGCCATAATCTTTCTTCATCCCAAAGTCCCTGTCCAGCATAGACAGACATCGTCCTTCATTGGCATAAAATCACTATACATATGGTAGCATGTAAAAATATAAATATTTGAGATATAACCTTACAAAATGGTTAAAAGAAACTTGCATAAGATAAATGTTGTTAGTTAATACATCCATCTATTTAACTGATTTGCGGCATTCTATAGCAATCTTTAAAAATTGTGCTACCTTCTCCAGAACTTGGGGCAAACAATTGTTCAATAGAAAGGAAGCATTACAGGAATCGAAAGCATTCATTCTATTTGTCTGCAAAGGGCTTAGTAGTTCATTACGAATTTCTGTATAGAAACTACAATAAAACAAAACATGGACAACTGTTTCAACACAATTACTGCCACAGGGACAAAGTCTATCTGATTGGGTTTTTTTGCTAAATCCTCCGTTGAGTAACGCAGATGGCATAACTTTAAACGTAGCTAGGGAGTTGGCTCTACGATGAAATGGATCATACATGTGAGATAAATATGGGGAAGGCTGATAAACATAGAAAGGTATCCCTAAATTTAGTGGTGAGCCCTGTCCAGCATACATCTTTCTCCCTTTTCTGAAACTCCCCATCACCCTGTGACCTTCTGCCTGCACAAGTCTCGGCTTGGCAGCAAAGCTCACAAACACTGCTCACCAGCTTTCACTCCCCCTTTGCTCCATTCCCACTCTTCTCTTTGACTGCAACAACCTCCCCCCCCCAAAAAAAAGAACTAACTCTGGAAACACCTGTTTCCTATTCTCTGTTTGGGACACAGTTTACATGCAACCATATACAAACAGGGAGGAACAAACCCAGTGAGAAGGTTAAATAAGTTGGTTATAGAGCACCAAATATCTGTTTGGGCTTATCCTTTGAGGGTCAAAGTGAATTCCTTTTTTCTTTCCCTTGTCATTTAAATGCCTTCCCATGTTTTATCCTTCATCTGTCCTCTGGGGCCAAGTTATTTCTGGGGCCCAATTACCATAACAGTTGCCCTGTCAAATTTAGAAGTGCCTGCTAGGGCTGTTGATTCGGTTAGTTCCGAACCGAAAACAGCCGAATTTTCCCTGATTCGGCGGTTTCTAGTTCAGATGGAATCAAATTTTAAAAAAAGGCGGGAAAACAACAAGCCGAATTCGGCAAGTTTGGGGCAATCGCCAAATAAATTTGGCAAATTCAAGGGCTCCGAATCAGCAGCATAACCATAAAGGCATTGAAAACACATTCGCGCATTTCTGTGGCTCCAGGGGGGGCATTTTTGGAGGTAGAGGCCCCAAACTTTCAGCGTAGCTTGAGGTGACCCTTCTTGCAAGAACCCCCAAGTTTGGTGACGATTGGGGCAGGGGGTCCTGAGTTATGGGGCCCGGAAGGGGTTCCCCTCAAAAATTGCCCACAGGAATAAAGGCATTAAAAACACACTCGCACCTTTCCGAGGCTCCGGGGGGGGGGCATTTTTGGAGGTAGAGGCCGCAAACTTTCAGCGTAGCTTGAGGTGACCCTTCTTGCAAGAACCCCCAAGTTTGGTGACGATTGGGGCAGGGAGTCCCGAGTTATGGGGCCTGGAAGGGGTCCCCCCACCCATTACAGCCTTTAAAAACACATTCGAGTTAGGCCGGACCATTACCCCGGCCCGGGAGTCTGGTCTGGTGGTTGCCTCAGCAGTTGGGCTGTACCATTACCCTGGCCTGGGGGTCTGGTTGCCTTGGCAGTTGGGCCGTACCATTACCCCAGCCCGGGGATCTGACTAAAAGGCAATTAATCCCGAGTTATGGGGTCCCCCCCAATCGACCCATTGGAATGAATGGGAGCAGGCAATCTTTAATGTGCATCTAGAGAGCAGCAAATCCAAGGCAAAACCTCCCGTGCCAGAAAGTATGTGTGTGTGAGTCTGCTAGAATCGTATTGGATAGGATTACTCCTGAGTCCTCCCAGACACTGCTCCTGATAGAAGAGAAGAAGACATCCACAGTAAGACCCATTTGGGGGCTTTTCTCTATAATTCTCTATATTTTTTTCCTGTGTGTGTGTATGTGGGGGGGAGATTATGTGTGTGTGTGTGTGTGTGTGTGTGAGGGGGGAAGCCAAAGGGGGGTGGGTTTACCTGTTCTGCTGGGGGTTGGCCTTGATTGCCTCTGTGCGGGACTGTGCTTTCTACTGTTTTCACTGGTTGCCAACTTCGTGTGGAGTTAACTGTGGGTCAGTGAGTCTTTATCTGGCTGGTTCCTATTGTTTCCAATGGGCTGTGCAGCCGCTCCTGTTGTTTTGAATGGGCTAGCCTGTCATTCGTTTTAGTACATCCCCTGTAATGTATTTCAGTGGAGTCAATGCAAGTCAACTGACATTCCCCTCTCCCATTATCTTCAATGGGCTGGGCAGCCTCTCCCATTGCTTCCAATGGGCTGACTTGTCATTCGTTTTAGTACATCCCTTTTAATGGCTTCATTCCAATGGGCAGATGGGGGCCCCCTTCCGGCCCCCATAACTCGGGGGCCCCTGACCCAATCTTCACAAAACTTGGGGGTTCTTGCAAGAAGGGTCTCCTCATGGTATGCTGAGATTTTGGGACCTCTACCTCCAAACATGCCCACCCCAGGGCCGCGGAAAGGCACGAATGTGTTTTTAATGCCTTTATTCCTGTGGGCGATTTCGGGGGGACCCCTTCTGGGCACCATTTCTCAGGACCCCATGACCCAATCTTTACAAAACTTGGGGGTTCTTGCAAGAAGGGCCCCCTCAAGCTACTCTGAAATCTTGGGACCTCTACCTCCAAAAATGCCCCCCGGAGCCACGGAAAGGCACGAATGTGTTGTTTTTTTTTAATTTTTTTTTTATTTTAAAAAATTAAGGGATACAGGAAAGGAAAAAGGGAGAGGGGCAAATGTTGATATTGTAAAAACAATACAGTATTATAAAATGCTTTCTAAGTAAAATAAGGTTACAAAATGCTTTTAGTTTGTTATTCTTACTTCATAGTAATCATTTATATTTTAAAAATTCTTATTCTTGTTTAACGATTATTTAAAGTAAAGAGTATACAACAAGGTATTATGGTATTTTAGCATATATTGTTTATGTTAGTTGGAATTCATATATGTATAAAAAGAAGACCACTTTTCCTGAAATTGCTCAGGAGATTCACTAAGTTTAGGATTTAAATCGTCAGTCATTTTAGCCATCGCTGCATATTCCAGTAGTTTTTCTTTCCAATCGTCAATTTCGGGTGTGTGAGGTTGTTTCCATGTTCTTGCTAAGATTATTCTAGCAGCTGTTGTAGCATATTTAAAAACGTCATGCAAAATCATCCTTCGAATAAAGTTGCTTATAATATTCCAAAAATATTTTTTCAATTTCATCTTGTTTGTTATATATTATTCCATCAGCTTTGGCGCCAATTATCTTCCTTTTCTTCTCTTGTTGTCGAAGTTGGTTGGCTAAAAAACGACCTGGCTTGTTTGCTCTTTCAAAAAGCCTCTGCTTGGCATATTTTACTTTTATTCTGATTTCTTCTGTTTCTAACAGCTCTATTTGGTGCTTGGTCATCTTGATATCATGTAGAGTGGTTTTGTCTGACTTGATCTGGACTTTCTTTTCGAGTTTTCTTAATTGATCTTGTAGTTCTTTAAATTTCTTCTGTCTCTCTTTTTTTATTTTGGAATTCAAAGCGATCAATTTCCCTCTTATAAAAGCTTTACTGGCGTCCCATATAACAAGATCAGACATATCTTCTGTTTTGTTTAAGATGAAAAATTCTTTCAGATCATGTTTACATTGTTCAAGTATTTGCTTATTCCGGAATAATTGATCGTTCATCCACCATCTTCTGATCCCTGTTTTACCTCTTATTAAAGTCAATTCGATTGGATTATGGTCTGACAGTATCCTGGGTGCTATAAGTATCTTCTCAACATTTGTTATCATTGATCTAGAAGTCCAACACATGTCAATTCTTGAGTGTGAATCGTGACGATTTGAATAGAAGGTGTAGTCTTTTGTTTTTGGATTTTTCGTTCTCCATATATCAACTAGATCAAATTCATTCATTAATTTGAAGACACTCTTCGGCAACTTCCCAGATGTGCTGCTGTGAGTCTTATCCATCTTGGGGTTCACAACTGCATTGAAGTCTCCTATAATTATAATTTCTCCTTGGTGGTATTCTAAGAGATTCTTAAACAGTGTTTCATAGAAGGTTTCTTTGGCAGCATTCGGAACGTAGATGTGTACTATTGTGAAGCAAATTCCATCTGATCCAAACAGGATTAAGATCTGATAGCGTCCGTCTGAGTCTGCTATATGGGTTTTTACCGTCAGAACTTTCTCGTTGATATAAGTTACAAGGCCTCTCTTCGTCACCTTCGCCGATGCCAAGTATGGGGTTCCAAGATGGTTTGTGTGTAAAAATTTTTCATGATTTTTCTTTATATGGGTTTCTTGGAGACAGATGATATCTTTCTTTTGCTTTTTTAAGCTGTGGAAGACTCTTTTTCTTTTGTTGGGAGAGTTAAGACCATTGATATTTAATAATGTTATCTGCAAATGATTCATGGTAAGATTGGGATTCGATTCTATAAAGCGGCGGCTTGGTTTAGTTTATCTCCTTCGGAAGTCTTCTTGTTTTTTCTGAGTTCTCGTTTCTCAAGCGGTTGTTTTTTCCCCTTCTGAGTCGGTTGGGGTTTGCTAGAACCTTCTCCTGGGGAATCTTCAGAGTCTTTTGGAGCTGTGTCTCCTTGAATTTTTACCTGTCTTGGGGGGGCTTGATCTCTTTGTGAGTGGAAAGCCGTGAATGTGTTTTTAATGGCTTTATTCGGCCGAATTTTTTCCTGAACTCGGAACTTGACGCAGAATTCCACGGATCCGAATTAGGGGAGTTTGGACTTTGGTATTTCCTGAATCAAAACGGGCTGAATTTTGCCGAATCCAAATTTTAACTAATTTTTTTTCAACAGCCCTAGTGCCTGCTCTTCATTTCCCTCAGTATCCTTTACACACTCACTTGTATATATACAGTCTAAGAGAACCTCAATCGAAGCCAGGTGTGCACTTTTGGATGCCCACACATATGTACCCCCTTATTCTGTGGTAAACTAAGAACAACACATTATGAGGGAGATGAGCATGCACCAAAATAATTGACCATGGTTCATGAGAGCTGATACTGAGGAGTTTCTGTTGTAATGAGAAATTGGGATGGTTGCATTTATTTAACACAAGTTTAATGCCTTTATTCAACAGAAATTCTTCCTTACTCAAAGTGAAACTAGGCTTGTATACTTTAAAAAATACCTAAGCTACTTCCCAAGGAAGGATATGTTCATTCAGTAACAGGAAGGGATTGTATTTGACCTTAAGCAGGGAGAGGCATAGTTGAGTAATAGAACATGTGTTTAGTATTTCAATGGCTGTCTCTGGCTATGGTGTAGTATTATTTGAATTACTGTGTACAATTCAGGTTGCTGTATCTCAAAAAAGATATTGCATATCTGTGAAAAGTGCAGAAGAGTGAAAGCAAGATGGGTAAGAGACTGAAGAAACGCTGAAGAATATTGGACTTTTCAGTTTAGAAAAAAGGTGGTTGAGGGGGTACTTGATAGAGGCTTATAAAAATAAGCATGAGGCAGACCAAGTTAACAGAGAGACCTTTTTCTCCCTCTCCCATATTACTGGAACTTAGATGCACCCTGACCCAATGAAATTGTGGGGGAATTGGTTCAGGACAGACTAAAGGAGATAGGTCTTCTAAGAGAGCCAGCGTGGTATAGTGGTTAAGAACTGTGGACTTTAATCTGGAGAACCGGGTTTGATTCCCCACTCCTCCACATGAAGCCTGCTGGGTGACCTTGGGCTAGTCACAGTTCTCTCCGAACTCTCTCAACCCCACCTACCTCACAAGTGTTTGTTGTGAGGAGGGGAAGGGAAGGTGATTGTAAGCCGCTTTGAGACTCCTTTAAGGTAGATAAAAGCAGGGTTTAAAAACCAACTCATCCTCCTCAGCCACCAGCCTTGGCTCCTCAAGCTTCTCCCCTGAAGCCCAGTCATTAGGCTAGTCAGTGGTCGGTGGAGTGGGGAGGTCAGGACAGGTACAATGCTGGGTCTGCTGCAATAGAAAAGAGGAAAAGGGAAAGCAAAATAGAATAGAGGACGCATAATAGAAAAGAGGAAAAGGGAAAGCAAAAAGACTGGGTAGGGATGGAAATACTACCACTTGGGGAGGGCATCCTGCATTATTGATTAAAAAAAACAACACCAGAAATATTCCCATTCTAAAATCAAGCAGTAATTCTTTCAGTGGAAACTGTCACATCCCCACAACCTTAATTCTGGTTGGACAGCTGCTGTTTTATTTTAGATCTGTCAAAAGTTTTAAAATTGGTTAGTCTCACCAGAAATATAGCAGATCTAAAATAAATCACAAGGGCTAAATCACACACTAGCTTTTCTACCCAGAATGACCATGAAACCCTGTCTCTGGAGAACCTGACACCTTCAAACCCAGAATTCTAGTGGGGCATTTCATACTGCTGCAAAGGAGCGGGTAGGTAAAAAAATGGCACTCCGTGGACTCCTTGCACCCATGGAAACACTAGTCTGGATCCAAGTGATTGCTTTTCAGATGAGGCCAGCCGGATATATTTGCCTATTGTGAACAATGCTTCTTGGGTGTTTCTTAAGTAAATTGATAGATACCAGACATTTAAGTTCGAAGTTTTCCATGCTGGGCCTGTTGCTTGCTCGTGTGTCTCCTGCAAAGGGCATTCACTAGTGTTGCCAGGTCGCTCTTCACCACTGGCGGGAGGATTTTGGGGTGGAGTCAGACGAGGGTGGGGTTTGGGGAGGGGAGGGACTTCAATGCTATAGAGTCCAATTGCCAAAGCAGCCATTTTCTCCAGGTGAATTGATCTCTATTGGCTGGAGATCAGTTGTAATAGCAGGAGATCTCCAGCTAGTACCTGGAGGTTGGCAACCCTAGCAATCACACTGAAACAGAACCATCCCCTCTCCTTCGTTAGGCCCAAGCAGATGTGCCCTAAGTTGAAGATGTCTGCAAAAAGATGTGGGTAAAAACTTTGTATGATGACACTGTCTCCTGTAATTCCTGGGCTCCAGAAGAAAACAGGGCAATACCTCTTCTCCTGTGCACTTGAATGAAATCATTTGGACAATGATGCGAGTAGATTCTGTCCCACAGGCAACAACAGCACATCTAGAAAGAGGGGCGAGGCGGGAGCAGAGATGCCTTGACACTCAGGTCAAGTGCCTGGAACAACTTTCCTGTTGAGGCTTGAAATATAGTCAGCACGCCAAAGGACATAAAAAGACCAACTGGGAGCATAACAAGAAAAATAATAATAATAACCAGCCCTGTTCAAGGGGAAATAAACAACGAGCCGCTCTTGTTCTGGCTGTTTTTAAATAATGCATGAACGTCCCCAACAAATCTGCCTTTTTCACACTGTTAATTGCAGAAATATTTGCCACTTCCCCAGAGCATTTCTCTCACCATCCTGACACATTAGATTCTTCCATTTTTTACTGCAGGCACATCACAAACTGACAAAGAGGAACACAAAGTGGAATGAAAGCGAGAGAGTGAAAATGCAAAGCAGATTTTAAAATTTTTAACTAAACCTCATGCCCACTTAGAGCTACTAGCCTTTGGCACCTATTGAACAGTGAGGGCCTCTTCATGCTTCGCGTCATAGTAGCATTTGCTATCATAGTAGTATTTGCTATTGAAGTACCTGCGCACAGATTAGGAACTCTGGCTAGGGTTGCCTGCTCCAGGTTGGGAAATACCTGGAGATTTTGGGGATGATGCCTGAGGAGGGCAGGGTTTGGAAAGGGGAGGGACTTCAATGCCATAGAGTCCAATTGCCAAAGCAGCCATTGTGTCCAGTTGAACTGATCTCTGTCGCCTGGAGAACAGGTGTAATAGCAGAAGATCTCGAGCCACCACCTGGAGGATGGCACACCCTAACTCTGGCCCAACCATGTGTCTTTCACACTATTTTGCTGTTGGGAAAATGGGTGTTCCTATGGCAAATGTGACTGCCACATAAAATGTGACATGGCTCTTAGCTATGTACTATAGAAAGCACAGCATTGTAGCACAGACCCTGCCCAAAGAGCTGGAGCAGATTGGGCACTGAAGCTACCAGGAATTGTCCTAGGGGGCTGCTGCCCTGAGGAGCCACTCAGTCCATTGCTGCACCTGTCCTGGAGGGAGGGCATTTGGTCCCCTCCACCAAATATGTGACAGCCAGTGGGATGTAGTGGTTATAGTATTGGAATAGGAGGTGGAAGGCTCAGGGGCAAGTCCAGGGACTCTAATCTAGGGCTGTTGAAAAAAAAATCGCTAAAATTCAGATTTGGCAAAATTCGGCCCATTTTTATTTGGGAAATGCCGAAGTCCGAACTCCCCCGATTCGGATCCGTGGAATTCGGCACTAAGTTCGGGGTTCGCGAATAAATTCGGCCACTTAAAGCCATTAAAACACATTCGTGGCTTTCCGCGGCTCCGGGGGGCATTTTTGGAAGTAGAGGTCCCAAACGTTCAGTGTAGCTTGAGGGGACCCTTCCTGCAAGAACCCCCAAGTTTTGTAAAGATTGGGTCAGGGCCCCCCGAGATATGGGGCCCAGAATGGGTCCCCCCAATCTGCCCATTGGAATAAAGCCATTAAAAACACATTCACGGCTTTCCACTCACAAAGAGATCAAGCCCCCCCAAGACAGGTAACCCCCCCCCAAATCACACTCCACAGAGGCAATCAAGCCCCCCCAGCACAACAGCCCCCCCGAACCAGAGGACGCAAATTCCAAACAAAGGAGAAGAATGGGCCAGACAGAGAGAGACTCACTGAAATGGGATGTACTAAAACGAATGACAGGCTAGCCCATTATAAACAACAGGAGTGGCTGCACAGCCCATTGGAAACAATAGGAGCCAGCCAGAGACAGACTCTGTTAACCCACAGTTAACTCCAGACGAAGTTGGCAACCAGTGAAAACAGCAGAAAGCACAGTCCCACACAGAGGCAATCGAGCCCACCCCCAGCAGAACAGGTAAACCCACCCCCCTTTGGCTTCCCCTCTCTCTCTCTCTCTCTCTCTCTCTCTCTCACACACACACACACACAGAGAGAGAGAGAGAGAGAGAATCTCCCCCCCCGACATACACACACACAGGAAAAAAGTTATAGAGAGAAGCCCCAAAATGGGTCTTACTGTGGATGTCTTCTTCTCTTCCATCAGGAGCAGGGACTGGGAGTCAGGACTCAGGAGTAATCCAATACGATTCTAGCAGACTCACACACAGAGACTCTCTCTGGCCATTTATGCACGGGAGGTTTTGCCTTGGATTTGCCACTCTCTAGATGCACATTAAGGATCACCTGCTCCCAATCATTCCAATGGGTGGATGGGGGGGTCCACATAACTTGGGGCCCTCTGACCCAACCTTCACGAAACATGGGGGTTCTTGCAAGTAGAATCCCTCCAAGCTACCCTGAAGGTTTGGGACCTCTTCCTCCAAAAAATGCTCCCCTGGAGCCGTGGAAAGCCACGAATGTGTTTTTAATGGCTTTATTCCAATTGGGGGGGGGACCTGCATAACTCAGGGGCCCTGACTCAATCTTTACAAAACTTGGGGGTTCTTGCAAGTACGGTCCCTCCAAGCTACCCTGAAGGTTTGGGACCTCTACCTCCCAAAATGCCCCCCCCCGGGAGCCGTGGAAAGCCGCAAATGTGTTTTTAATGCCTTTATTCCAATTGGCGATTTTGGGAGGGACCCCTTCCGAGCCCCATATCTTGGGACCCCCTGACCCAATCTTTACAAAACTTGGGGGTTCTTGCAAGAAGGGTCCCCTCAAGCTACACTGAAAGTCTGGGACCTCTACCTCCAAAAATGCCCCCCTGGAGCCGCGGAAAGCCACAAATGTGCACATGCACCCCCCCCCCACCCAAGGGGAACTCTCACACAAACAGACACACACTCTCTCTCCCCCCGGGCCGTGCAGCAGCTGGGCTCACGCACTCATCCACGACTGATTTGCCAGAAGAAGTCCCAGCTTGGCCACCGATTGGCCGCAGGAGAATGCTGCTTTGGGGGCGCCGAACTTGTACGAATTTATCCGGCGTCTGGCCAAACACACCGAGTTCGGTTCGTCATTTTCCTGCCTTTTTTGACTGGTTCTATCCGGAGTAGAAACCACCGAATCAGGGAAAATTCGGCTGTTTTTCTTGCTGGATGGAACCGAATCGACAGTCCTACTCTAATCTGGAGAACCGGGTTGATTCCTTGCTCCTCCATATGAATGGCGGACTCTAAACTGAAGAACCAGATTAGATTCCCCACTCTTCCACATGCAGCCTGCTGGGTGACCTTGGGGTAGTCACAGTTCTCTCAGAACTCTCTCAGCCTCAGCTTCCTCACAAGGAAGCTTCCTCACTGTTGTGCGTTGGGGGAAGGGAATGTGATTGTAAGCCGCTTTGAGACTCCTTATGGTAGAGAAAAGCAAAGTATAAAAACCAACTCTTCTTCTTCTTCTCGCTGGGCATGAAGTTTACTGTGTAACCTTGAGCCCGTGGTACCTCTTTCTCACCCTAACCTGCCTTACAAGGTTGTTGTGAGAATAAACTGAAGGAGGTGAGACGGGACCATGTATGCTGCCTTGAACTCCCCTGGAGACGTGGGATAAGAATCCGACCTTTCATTCCACATAGCAGGAGATGCCACCACACAATTCCTGCTGCTGCTGGGCAAAGGGTTGCAAACTGCAACTTGGGAAATTCTTGGAGATTTGTGGGTGGAGCCTGGGGAGGGTGGATTTTGGCCAGGGGGAGGAAGCACAGCAGGGATGTAATGCTTTGGGGTCCATCATCCAAAACTGCCATTTCCCCAAGGTAAACTGATCTCCCTAGTCTGGAGATCAGTTGTAATTCCAGGAGACCTCCAGGCCCAACCTGGAGGTTGGCTACCCTAGCTGGCCACCTTACAGTTCTGAGCTGCATGGTCTGCGAGGCCTTTTGACCTGGGGCTTCTGTGAAGGTTTTTTCTATGGCCACTTTAGTTCCCCAATCCGCCCCTGCTAAAGAGCTTACCGTTCAACTGCTGCTGACCTCCCCTACCACATGAACTAGGCAGGAAGAGGACATCTATCTAAGAGGCTCACAGTGCTATTCTAAGAAGAATTATTCCTCTCCAAGGCTACTGAAGTCAATGCATTTAGAAGGGGTGTAACTCGGGTTGCCAGCTTTGGGTTGGGAAATACCTGGAGATTTTGGGGGTGTAGCCTGGGGAGGGACTTAGAGTCCAGTTGCCAAAGTGGCCATTTTCTCCAGGGGAACTGATCTCTGTTGCCGGGAGATCAGTTGTAATAGGGGGAGATCCTATGTGTAACTCTTTAGGATTGTGCTACCAGATTAGAATGTTAGCCCTAATCCAAGCTGTGTATGACAGGCCCTGCTTCTAAGAATAAGAGGTAAGCAGGTATATATATTTATGTTAAATATCAAACAAACAATCTTCTGACAGATACAGTCTATCAAGCTATCATTTAACATGTATAACAACTTGCCAGCCACCACGTACTAGCTGGAGATCTCCTGGTATTACAACTGATCTCCAGCCAATAGAGATCAGTTCACCTGGATTTCAATGCCATAGAGTCAAATTGCCAAAGCAGCCATTTTCTCCAGGTGAACTGATCTCTATTGGCTGGAGATCAGCTCCAGCTAGTACCCGGAGGTTACATCCAAATGCGCACAGAAGGGCACACAAATAGTAACTAAGTTTATTATGTATCTTAAATACATCCAATATATACATATTTTTTTACTTCAATACCATATAGCATCCGAAATCATCAAGGTAAGTACAAAAAGATCCAAAGATATGGTATAGTACTATCTTTTCTTAAATTTCAGGCATCTCAGGTGAGTTTCAAGGTAGAAGAGGAAGACAGCTGTTTCAGTTCTTCATCAGTTCCCCTTCATGCACCTAATAATTCTTCTATATTGTTTCTTACTGTCTGATCCTATAGCATTATTCTGGTGTCCTTCATGGACCTAATGCCAGACTTCAGGCTTCAACTTGTATACCCAGTACACACAGTATCAGTTCCTGGAGGTTGGCAACCCTATCTGACACTCTAGTCCACTGGTTCCCAACCAGGGGTCCGTGGACCCCCAGGGGTCCGCGAGAACTAAATTAAGGTCCGCAAAACAAAGTTATAAACCCATAATAAATTAATATTTTCAATTAAAAGTTCTCTATTATAAAAATATATATTCAAATATTATTCTAAGTTTAATGTTTAACTAACAGTTATGATTAAAGTTTATTTTCAAATTCTCAGAATTTTTATTTTGAACCTTGGGGTCCCTGCACCGAACAAAAAAGTCCTAGTGGTCCCTGGTCAAAAAAAGGTTGGGAACCACTGCTCTAGTCACTACATCGTTGCATGGTATCTTTTAAATACTGTGAAACACGAACTAATGTTGTTTGTCTATCAAATGCTTTCAGATGCTAAATACCATCGCATGTCAGCTGTCAAATAATGTCAAATGCTAAACTACATGCCGACTACTAAACATTGTAAGATACTAAATGGTAGAATAAAATACCAAAGACAAGTATGAAATGTTGCACAGATATTTGGCAGAAATCAAGAACTTTATATCTGGGGAGCATATTTTCTGACAATACTTGTCAGGGAGAATTTTTAGGAGCAAATTTATTTAAGCTCTGACTTACTCATTTCCCAGCACAACTCTCTGTGTGAGACACTGGCACACAAGGAAATGAAGACTTTGGGCGAAAACGCATAGTCGCTTTAGCCTCCTTTATTCCCTGTTTCAGCCAGGACTGAATGCATGTGTTTCGCGGAATGTGAGTTCTATCCTGGCTGAGTCCTGGCTGAAACAGGAAATAAAGGAGGCTAAAGCCACTGTGCGTTGTCGTCCTTGGTCTGCCTGCATTTCAGCTCCTGTCGGGATGCCTGCCTTTCCTCACATGCTGCATAAAGCATTAACATTGTGTGGTGCCTGATATAAGTATTATTACAGAAAAAGGAATGGCTTTTCCCAAAGAGCTTCAGTAGAAGGCAAGAGACATACCAGCATATGCAAAATGGGAGGAAGGGAGAGGAGAAGGCAATAGACACGATTAGACACTAAGATAAAAGGCTTTAAATATTAAAATGGGATTTACATAGATTACCCCACATCAAATGGGCCCGCTGAATGCTTCACAAAATATATTTTACAAGTCTATCCACTTAGTCTGATTAAGCCCTGGATGAACTAAAGAAAAATGGAAAGCTAAACTATCACTCGATAGTCCATTAAAAGCAATTCTGGAACCTTGGAAAAGAAAAAAAGTGAGGTGGGGAAAAGATAAAAGGGATAGAGAAGCAGGTCCCATTCGATTACCTTTCTTTGTTTTCTTGTAATTAAAATGATTTAAGTTGGGATTGGAGGATGACAGAGAGCACACCAGTTCTACCTCATCTGTGCCCTCCGCCTGGCTGTACACTAGTTAGAGCCCCCCCCCATGTTTCCCATCATCAATGACAATATTAGAGAGATGAAAAGATACCTGTGCCCCCTTTACAGCTCTCCTCATCTCCATACAGGCTAACAAAAGTAAGGCACTTCCAAAATTCTCCCTGGATTTTGGAAGCTCTAAATTACCCGGTCCTTTTTCCTAAGTGGAACCAACACATTAGGAATCTTCCATTGTTCAGTTTTGGGTCCACATTTTATAGAGTCCTGTGCAGATGTGGTTTGCAACAGCTGTCAGTTCCTTCCATTCATTAATATCTTTCCCTTTCTCTATATCACCAGTGTGCACATGTAAGCTGATAAAACCGCACCACACAAAAAGCAATTCTATCTATCTATCTATCTATCTATCTATCTATCTATCTATCTATCTATCTATCTATCTATCTATCTATCTATCTATCTATCTATCGTCTGTCTGTCTATATCTATATATCTGCTCTAGGCTCACTCTATGTATATGTATATGTACATACACACATACAAAGAGAGAGAGAGACAGAGTTGCATCAAGATACATTTTTATGGTGTTTCATCAGAGCACAGGAGGGCTTGTATGAATGCATGCATTACACTAAAAGAATCTTCTTGCAGTAATATGTACAATCACAAAACTTTTTATGCAGTGTTTAATCAATATATCTGTGTCTATTGGTAACAAGAAAAGGGGGGAAGCAAAGGAAATGAGGGAATCAAAAGCAGTAGCAAATTGCAGTAGATCCAGTAGAGTTTCTAATCATGTGTTTTGTCACTTTCCCATAAAGAAGGCAGCAATAGTCATCCTTTGGAGCCATCAGCTTCACAATGGGGCCTTTAAGTGAAGGAAAATTATTTCCGTCCCTGCATATCCACCCATAAACTGAGGCATTGAATCCATTGAATTCAATGTAGTTAACAATGATGTAGCATTAAAGAACAGCCCCCCGTGGTGTTGGAGCACATACAGTTTATTTATGTAACCGTAACAAATCTTTCAGCGTAATAGATTCCTCAACCGCTTTGACGATTAAGGTGAAAATAACCATATAAATAAAGCACACAATGGAGATTAGAGAAAACTGTTTAACGTGAACCATATGCGATGTGTTTCATGCTACAAGCGAAGTCCAATTTACATGCTTCTGAGAACAGTCACAAAGTGACAAACATGAAATCAGAATGGAAGTATTTATCGTTGCTGTGCATAGAGTGATATTTCAGAAGTTTAGGCCTTCATTTGAAGTAGGCTGAAATCAGACTCCCTCATATTGCTTTTTTTAGCTGCTTTTTTGAGTTTTTGACTCCCCAAATGCTGTTTTGT
This sequence comes from Euleptes europaea, assembly GCF_029931775.1. Taxonomy (NCBI): domain Eukaryota; kingdom Metazoa; phylum Chordata; class Lepidosauria; order Squamata; family Sphaerodactylidae; genus Euleptes; species Euleptes europaea. The sequence continues at coordinate 101,775,241 of NC_079312.1, read as the reverse complement.
TCAAACATTAAACTGTGGGAGATATGAGAAAATCAAACTCCACAAAACTGTTAAATGTCTTCAGCTTTTGGTTTGATCCAAATGCAGCCTTTCACCAGCATAATGGCAAGGGGAACACTGGAATTGCTGTTGATGGAGGAGAGGGTGACTTTTCCCAGTTCCAAACTCTTACTGCAGGCTTCCCCTTCAACCCTTGACTCTTTTGAGAAGGTGCCCTGAAACCCAAGAAAAGAATTGGAGGGGGTGGTGATCAGTAAGCTGATTCCGTTCTGTAAACTTTGCTCTGCTCATGGTAGTTTGAATTTTCCTCTATTTTCTTAAGAGGAAGAGGAAGAGTTGGTTTTTATATGCCGACTTTCTCTACCACTTAAGGAAGACTCAAACCAGCTTACAATCACTTTCCCTCCCCCTCCCCACAACAGACACCCTGTTTGGTAGGTGGGGCTGAGAGAGCTCTTAGAGCTGTGACTAGCTCAAGGTCACCCAGCTGGCCTCATGCGTAGGAATGGGGAAACCAACTCAGTTCACCAGATTAGCCTCCGCAGCTCATGTGGAGAAGTGGGAAACAAACCCAGTTCTCCAGATTAGAGTCCACTTCTCCAAACCACCACTCTTAACCACTACACCACATTAGCTCTCTCTTAATTTCTTGTCCTCACCTTTTATTTTCTGGCTCACATTTTTATTATATCCTACATTGTATTTTTTTCAGAAATGAAGAGAAAGCTTTTTTGTTAAAAATATTAAAACACATGAAGCTGCCTTATACTGAATCAGACTACTGGTCCATCAAGGTCAGTATTGTCTTCTCAGATGGGCAGTAGCTCTCCAGGGCCTCAGGCTGAGGTATTTCACATCATCTACTACCTAGTTGTTTTAACTGGAGGCACTAGGGATTGAACCCTGGGCACTTCTGCAAGCCAAACAAGTGCTCTACCACTGAGCCAGAGCCCCTCTCCAATAATGGTAATACGAATATCACAAATGATAAAGACAATATGGAGCTGGAATATCAGTTATAAGTGCTTTTCAACAAGCAGGATCTTTCACATATTAGACCTCTGCAGGTTAATTGACTTCATCCAGACCACAATGTATGACAAGCAAAGATCAGGGTCACAGAAGGGGCACCTCACAGATAGTGCTTGATGCCTTCATCAGATCAGTGAGCCATTTCCAGCTGTGGTTATGTTAGTGCAGAACTGATCAAAATGAGCATCAAATGCAAATGACAGATGAGCTGGGGAACTGAAAAGGAATGTAAATTGCAAATCTGAGACAGGCAAACAGGCTGAGGCATCTAAGGATGCAGGAGGGGGGTGTACCCAAACCAGCCATTTGTAACTGATCAAATCCAGGAGGATGGGGGGGGGCAACTCCCTTGGTGCTATGCAGAGCTGCCAAGAGGGGGGTTGGGGGGACAAAATTACTAGGGCCCAAGTGAGCTGGAGGGATCCTAAAGCCAGTGTCATGCTGCATTCAGAATGCATCCTGTTTTATTTTACTTCTAATGTAGTTCTGCACTGGAGCCACTAGGGGTGCAGGGAAGGCATAGAAACAGCCCCCACTCACTTTCGGCTAGCCCTGACTTTCTGCAAAATTTACTATAATGAGGCAAACACTTGCATATCCTACTAAGCCCAGTCAACCAACTCAGCGAGCACTGGAGAACAGCTCATAGCTGCTACAGTCATTGCCAGGATGTAGCCTCCTGACAAGGTTGTTGTTTTCAGCAGTTTGTTTCCCTCTTCTTTTCCTTCCACCCAGCTCCATATTTTTTCTGCTTATCCAGACCTCCCATGTTAGTGTGTTGTAGAAAATAAAACAACTTTTCCTCTTTTTGTAATTTCTCTTCTTCTTTTCCACACTTTTCTCCATTTTGCTCTCTTCCATTCATGATATATCTTTGTTTCTCTCTCCCCTCTTCTAATCCTCACCCCAGTTTGTCAGTCTTGGTTTCACGTCTATCCTGGTTGTCAACTTAGAAGTATTTAGTAGTAGTACAGCAGCAAACCCTTGTTAATATTATGAACAGAAATGTGTGGGGGGGGGGGGACTTAATATTTGCCCATGATCTATCAAAGCAATAAAAGGATGCTCTTCCCCTTGTCACATGCATGGTAATAGCATGTTAATCTTACTTAGTGCTTACACATGTGGAACAGAAGTTAGAACTCATTCATCCCCACTTAATTAGATTTAATTATATTTTAGACACTGTTCAGACAGTAGATTGTTGTTGTATTGGTTGGACCCCTAATATCCCTTTGTGAATGCTACTTTCTACTGTAGACATTAAGCTTCATTTTATATGAAAAATGACAAACTTTTTAGAAAATATATCAATAATATCAATCCCAGTGATCCCAATATCTCTAATCCAGCACCACTACATAATCAGTTTGCCCCTGATTTTGTGCTAGGCAAAGGTACAAGGGTAAAGTTAAATTGATTTCTTACTGACTACTTACTAAAAAAAAATATTGTGATATGAAGTTTTTGTGAACTTCAGTTGTAAGAAGTGTGCCTTATATTGGTACACACATGTATGTATGTACAAATATAAAATTACAAAACTAGACACATAGTTTGGATCAGTGTCATATGGGGCGGTGACAAGTGGAATCTTTGTCTGCGGGGTAGGGTTGCTAGATACCAGGTAATGGTGGCAATTAAGGGGGCTGCCCGCAGCCCCTTCAGCTGGCTGGTGGGCGGAAGCAGGCCAGCTGAAGGGGGTGGTGCGATTAATGTCCCTTCTGGGTTTACCTCAGAAGTGATGGGGATGCTCTAGGACATTTCTCTAAAAATTCTAAGGTTTCCATAGAGTTTTTGAAAGAATTTGCTAGAGTGTCCCCATCACTTCCATGGTAAACTCAGAGATGATAGGGATGCTCTAGCACATTCCTCTAAAAACTCTAGAGTTTTTGGAGAAAACCATAGAGTTTTTGGAGAAATGTGCTAGAGCATCCCTGTCACTCCTAGGTTTACCCTGGAAGTGACATTATTGCGCCAATCACCCCCCCCAACTCTACCACAATGAAGCTCCTGCCAGTGGCAGGATGACTGAGTACTGTGAAAGGAATACTTCTATAGGAGCCTAAGATTATAAAGGCAACTCTGGATGAAATATACATAATCAAATTTTAGACTTTACGATATACAAATGTCAGCTTACTCAGTCCAAGGATTGCAATTTTCTTATACATTCATGCACTTTCAAAATGGCACAGAATTGTATTATTCGGACCACTGGAGAAGGCTTCACAGCCAAAATGCATATGGTCTGAGCTGTGATATTGTTTGGGTATATTGTCACACTGTTGTAATGTGTTTTTATGTTTATTTGGCATGTTAGCACAGATACATAGAGGCTAGAACAGGGCTACAGACAAGTTGTTTATATTTATATTAATTTTGTGTTTGTATTAAATTTATTATAGATTATTTACAAAATCAGTTGTATTAATACTAGCCCATGATTTCATGTTGATTCCTTACCTTTTGGGTACCTAACCCTACTGGAGGGCCAGGCTGGCTCTAGGCAGCCCTGCTGCTAGGCATAATTGTTTGAACCTTTGTGCACAGTTGCATGAGGAGAGGGTGCTGAGGGTTAGTGTCTCTTGATACAGTTGGGCAAAGGCAACCATGACTATGTTGCTGGCCCACATTTAGATCTAGAGTGGAATTACCCAAATGCTGGTAACCCATCTGGGAAGCTTTTTAGGGAACCCTCATTAAAAAGGTTGGCGAAAGTTGCATGATTCAGCAGTTAACCCAAAACTGGGGTGGTGGCAGATTGGGGAAGAATAGTTTTTACTCTTCAATATCTCAAAATAGTTAATCTATTCAGTAATTTCTGCTTTGGAACCAGGTTTCAGGCAGGAGTGGTAGGTTTTGAGACAAAAAAAGTATTAGTTTCAAAATATGGTGAGTTGCTGTTTTTCTTAAAGCCCCAATTTGCATGACAGTTTATAGAATCACAGAGTTGAAGGGACCACCAGGGTCATCTAGTCCAACGCCCTGCACAATGCAGGAAATTCACAACTACCTCCCCCCCACACCCCTAGTGACCAGAAGATGGCCAAGATGCTCATCATCTGCCTAAGGTCACAGAATCAGCATTGCTGACAATTATCTTTATTATCTCTTTGTTATGCAGTTTACAGTGAGCTGAGCTGACATCTACTAACAGTGTCCTGTTTATCTCTTTAAAAATGTAATAGTATTAAAGTAGAAAGCAAAACATCCCTTTGGGAGCATCGAGGAATGTACAAAGCACATGAGGTGCATTCCTCTTATTATTCCACAATGAAATAGTTTGGGCATTCCCCCACACCCCCCAATGCTGCAGCTTTTCAAAACAGCATTTAGTCCCCAGGCCATTTCATAAGCAGCATTCGGGTTCACAGTCAACAACATGAAAGGCCAACACGTTTGCAAGCAATCAGGCCTACTCATAGAATACAGCTGTGATTCAACAATTTGAATTTACCTTTAGTAACCCCCTATCCGTACACTCCTCAGTATCGCAAAGAGTACATGTGAGGAGAAATTATGCAGAAATTTTTAGGAAGGAATCTAGATGTTCTCTGCTCAGTATTAGACATGGTCTCCCTTTTCAGGCTGTGTGTGCCAGACAAGACTGGTTGCCGGTACTTTAAGTGCAACTGTCAGTCTGTTAGTGGACTGGCTTTCTTTCCTGCTGGGTAATGTACAATATATGTATCAGTATGATCAATTGTTACTATGTATGGG